>NW_015633534.1:237364-252077 GCF_001515625.1 Sinocyclocheilus rhinocerous
TCTGTTCCCCTGTGACCTAGTTTTACTTTGGCTCCTAATTGTCATTTCGTTCACCTGTGTTTGATTAATTAACTCATTAGTTCTTTCGTTTGCTCCCCTACAAATACTCTCAGTTTTCCCTTAGTCGGAGTCCGTTCTCGTTTATGTAATGTTGGTCTACTTGCCTGTCTCCTGGATTTACTGATTAAATTACCTTTTGTATATCTCCTTCGTCCTCGTGTGTGTGTACCTCACCAACCCGTAACAGCGACATTATATCTCACAATTATGACTTTTTTCGCACAATTGTGAGTTTACATCTGGCAAATCTGACTTTTCAGAATTGTGAGAAATATACTCACAATTGCTAGTTATAAAGTCCAATTCTGAGGAAAAAAGACTTATAATGCAATTGCTTGTTATCAGAAATGTGAGCTATAAATGCACAATTGTGGAAAAAAAGTCAGAATTGCAAGAAAAAAACATTTATAACAAATAAAAAGTCAGAAATGCGAGTTTAAATCATGCAATTCTGAGAAAAAAAAAATCTGAATTGTGAGATAAAAAGTTGCAATTACCAAAATTCCACATTCAATTTACAAATGGTCCGATCTTACGTTAAACATAAGGTGGGTAAAATAGCAATAAATAGCTAAAATTAGTAATAATAATCAAAATAAACATTTCATCTGGCAAATAATAGTTCATCATCCTAACCGTAGCCTATGCTGTTTACGGTTTCCATGCTCATAAACACCGGTATTCAATGGTTGTGGCTAAGGTATACAGCTACGGCTGGAAACCAACAATAAATTAAATGTTCTACCTATTAGATTATGTTTTATTAATGTCTACACATACCCCAACCCTAAACCTACCCCTTACAATAATGCAAATCAAAAAATCAGAATTGTGAGATAAAAAGTTGCAATTACCAAAATTCCACATTCAATTTACAAATGGTCCGATCTTACGTTAAACATAAGGTGGGTAAAATAGCAATAAATAGCTAAAATTAGTAATAATAATCAAAATAAACATTTCATCTGGCAAATAATAGTTCATCATCCTAACCGTAGCCTATGCTGTTTACGGTTTCCATGCTCATAAACACCGGTATTCAATGGTTGTGGCTAAGGTATACAGCTACGGCTGGAAACCAACAATAAATTAAATGTTCTACCTATTAGATTATGTTTTATTAATGTCCACATACCCCAACCCTAAACCTACCCCTTACAATAATGCAAATACAGTATTGTTCAGCGTGACAAAAAATTAAGCTATTGATGTGCGCATGCCCAGTAGCTGCAGCTGTATTGCTTCTAGCCTTAACTGTATTTATCAGCATTTATCATCAATTTAGAACGCGGCTCATCCAATCAGAATTTCTAGTCCGAACTAATCGTTTATAAAGCGCTTTATAAACGTTTCTATTTATAACACAGTAGTATTAACATTATTATTATTAACATAATGTTTAATTACAAGGTTCGTCACATAATATTTTAATTAAGCAACAATACTTATGTTGATTAAATAAGCAACAGCGTTAACACTATTGTAAAGTGTGGGAAATTAAATTTTCTACCTATTAGATTGTTTTATTAATGTCTACACATACCCCAACCCTAAACCTACCCCTTACAATAATGCAAATACAGTATTGTTCAGCGTGACAAAAAATTAAGCTATTGATGTGCGCATGCCCAGTAGCTGCAGCTGTATTGCTTCTAGCCTTAACTGTATTTATCAGCATTTATCATCAATTTAGAACGCGGCTCATCCAATCAGAATTTCTAGTCCGAACTAATCGTTTATAAAGCGCTTTATAAACGTTTCTATTTATAACACAGTAGTATTAACATTATTATTATTAACATAATGTTTAATTACAAGGTTCGTCACATAATATTTTAATTAAGCAGCAATACTTATGTTGATTAAATAAGCAACAGCGTTAACACTATTGTAAAGTGTGGCCCCAGAAAAGTTTAACATACATTTTAACGACTTATTTAATCAGGTGAGGCGGTATCTTAACGCCTTCCAGGGGCTCTGATGAATTTATGATGCTTCTCTGGATTCGTTGAACTCGCATCACAGTTCCTGATAGCCGCATATCGTCAGTCAGCACAGCGACCGGAACTGTAAAACCGTCTCATCCCACTCCGCGCGCGCAGGCAGATTTACAGTGCACTTCAGCTGCACGAGACAAACAGCAGCAATTATCTGGCGGGAAAGAACGCGACACCAAACACGGCAAATCAGCATCGGAGAACAAACAAGCTTGAGATTTCATAGTCCGTGGTAATTTCTAGCACAAAGAGAGAAGACGCTGCCATCTGAAGCTTGAGGCGCATTGTGATATTATGGAGCTGCGAAGGTTTTCGTGTTCCGGTTGAGGACGTTTGAAGGAACGGCTTTTTATACAGCACCTCATTTCACGGACCACTCTTCGATGCAGAACTAGTTTAGGCTAATTTCTTCGAACGACGACGGATTTGATTAGGTCTACTTATCGAAAAGGACTTTTATTTACCTCAACAAGTTTTTCCTCTTCTAAATTACTACATTGTGCTCTCGGAGCTTCTTTTTTTCCTCACATTTAATGAACGGTCTATGAAAAGTCGCTCAGGATGTTGACAACTCCACATAAACGGGTATGAAATAAGGAACACAGTGATTACGCCAAGATATCGCTTCATCTTAATCGTGTGAGACTGTTAATACGCCGCATTTATTGTTTCCCCAACCCATTCACCCATTCACCCATTCACGTTTAAGCCGTTTTAGGACGCCAAAAGTCGAGGGAAAAACGCCGAAAGTCGCTCACGCGGATCCGTAACAGTTCTGCAGATGTGCTCTGGTTCAATTCTAACCATCGTGTAGGTAAGATTACAACACAACTGTGATTTATTTCACTTCATTTGTCCACAGAATTGTTTTTGTTGTGAAGAAATGTAATGTGGTTTCTCTATTGGTTTGTGTGAACAGTAATCATTCCTAATTCGCGTTTAATGTCAATAATGCTCGGAGACATTCTCCAGTTGACATTTTCATTATTAGCACTTTTAATGAAATTAAATTAGGCCTGTTTTCTTCATGTAGCTTCAACTGGCATTCATAGGAAGTTGTGCTCTGTCCATGGTGCTGAAGTTATGGAAAGTTGACCTGCTGAACTCGATTTAATTCAAATATGTTGATGTTATATACATTCAGTATATCCTAGATAGATCCTTCTCAATACTGCATCATTATAGAAGTTTAATTCATGTCTGAGTTAATGTTTTAACCAAATCAGCTCTATAAAACTTATAGGCCTATAGGAGGCTGAATTCCAGGTAAAAACCATTGAAAAGCAAATTTTCTCACTGTTTGTACTTAGATGTGCCCAAAGAAACAGCCCTTGGTAGTTGTTCAATCTACAATGAGTTCTAACTGCATCATGATTTTGCATCATGGTTTTGATCATGTGACCAGTAAGACCATCTTTCTCAACCTGTGCTCTTTTAATGATAACTCAAACATTAAGAGCCATTGAACCCATCATGTCACGTGCAGTCAAGCAGATATGGCAATCTACACTCCTCCTGATTGGTGCATGCGATTTTCCATGACCCCTTGAATGGTGCAAAGAGATTTTTTCCCCTAAGACATTTACGAGATGGGACATAAAGGGGGATGGGCTTTTCCAGCATAATAATGTTAAAGAATTCTCTCCACCCCCGGCCATGACCGTTCCTCCATCCTTGACCCTCCCCGTCACATCTCTGTCTCTCTGTCACACACATATTAATTGCAAGATGCCCCCATTCCAGTGAATCATAGAGATATAGCATGTCTATTCCAAAGTGTCATCTTCAGAGGAATAAACCAGTGTCACATATGCAGAACTTATTTTAACCAAATATTAACCGAGAGTTATTTTAGCTTGATCTGACATGTAAAAATAAATTTCAGTAGTCAAGTTGGTTACGTCATAGTAAATCATATTTTCTCATAAATCACATAAATCATAAACAAATATTGTGAAATTGGTGTAAGATTTAAATTTCATAAATCATTACAAAGAAACAGCAAGGAACACTGAATTAAAATGAAATTTAGAGTAGAAACTGCAATATAATTTTCTTGTAAAAATTGTCAATAATCTTAATCTAAAACGTATTTATTTATTTATTTATTAATGTGTCTACAGTGTGTATGACATTCTTCTATGGAACACAAAAGAAAATATTTTGAAATATTTGTTGGATTTTTGGACCCCGTTGACTTCCATTCTTGTAAAACATTCGCTAATCGTTTTATTTAAAACTTAAAAAAAAATTTTTTTTTTAAACATAAAAAAAAAAAAAAACTTTTAACATTTAAAAAAAACTTAGTATTTATTTATTATTTATTTATACTTACATACATACATTCATTCATACATATATGGCATTCTTCTCTGAAACACAAAAAATATATACATTTAAAAAAAAATTGTTATTGTTGTTTGTATTTTTGGACCCCATTGACTTCCATTGTATGAAGTTGAAACATTCCTCAGAATATCTTCTTCATGTTCCACAGATGAAAGAAGTCATACAGTACAGGTCAGGACATAAGACATAAGGGTGATTAAATGATGACAGAATTTTTATTTTTCATTTATCCTTTCAGTGATGCTTTTTTAGGTTACCTGACAAAACGTTTTTCATAATATAATATGACCGTGCTTTTCTCAGAGACTAAAATGATTTGTATTCTGCATGCAGCAAGGTTTAGGAATAATTACAGAATGTAACAATGACTTTAAATTGCATCACCTTAAAAAGTATGTAAATATTTAAAAGTCATACAATGTTTTTGAAGCACCCAGGTGTAAAGTGCATTTAAACAGACAAGATTTTATTCTGACCATACGGTCTGTGAGCAGGGACGTTTAATGATTTGGATATTTGGAGCATCATTCTTCAAACTCTTTTCTGCCAGAACCTCCAGGCTGCCTTTCACACCACATCTCCTCGCTACTCTTTCGTTTATATCCTTCACTGTTCCTGCTCTCCTCCCCCATCCCCTCCCCCACACCAGTTGCTATGTCTCCTGCCACAAGGCCATGTCACTTTCTGCGACCGCAGACACCAGCATGGGCTTACAACACTCCTGCCGCCCCAAGGGAGAGCATGCCGGCCGATGCCTTGCAGAATAAACAAAGACTGTTTTTACTAGAAGATGGAAGCTTGCTCTCACATCCCCCCAAACCTGCTTAAGCTGAATTGGAAAAGTCCCAAAGCAATAACAAAATGGATTATTTCTCACATCGTTTGGTGTGGAGGAGGTTTCTCAGGAGGATCTTCTCCAAGGAGGGGCCATGAACATATAGGGATGTTCAATGTGAGACAGCAGCAGAATAAGTTTTGAAGCACATAATGGTGGAATGATTCTGGATACGGAGTGGCCTCTTGCCAACTGGACAGGCAGAGATATAAAAAGATTAGGGCAGGAAGCAAAGTGGAAAAGCGGCTGGAGCTGTACTCAGCCGCCCTGCAGGAATAACTCTAAACACACACATGTTATCTCACAAAAGAGTGTTTTTATGTAAGTCCTGTAAACACTTTTATCCTCTTCGTGGTGATGGAAGAAGGCTGGAGGTTGTGTACATAGCGGCTACAAAAAATTAATCACTCCGGCCCTCTAATGCAGACACAGTCAGTCGCCCCTGAGGCCCGAGAGAGCTGAACCGCCTGTTGTTCCGGTTAAACTGAGGACAAGTCCTTTAGAAATAAAGAGGACTGTCAATTTAATATGATTTAATAAATGACTTTTTTAATATCATTATTGTTATTATATATATTTTTTTTATTAATTTAATTTAATTATTTTCCCACCAGTATTTTTTTTTAAAGTTGCCATCTGGTATAGGGCATAATGACCTGGATGGACAGACTAGTGTACCTGTTATTTGTGCCGAAGTGATGCTATATAGGCCTACCATGAATTAGAGCTGCACGATTATGACAAAAAACATAATTTACGTTTAATTCCCTTGATATTGTAATTGTGACTTTTAAAGGGATAGTTCACCCAAAAATGAAAATTAGCCCATTATTTTTTGTAAGAAAAATATCCATATTCAAAACTTAATAGTCACTTTAATCTAGCTTGCGCCAACAGTTGTACACGGAAGTAGCTCCGGGCGGATGACGTATGGGGTCAGCGTTGCGCATGTGCCGGTGAGTCTCGTGAAAACCAACGTTTGTTTATAGGAGCAAAGGAAGCAAAGTTTCCTTACTTTAGCAAAGGAAAACCAGTCTTCTCTTGGCTTATATCGAAATCCTCTGACATTCTTCTTTACAAATCCTCGTTTTGTACTTCTAATTCATGACCATTGTTTTGTTTTGATCTCTCCCCTGCGCTTCCACTTTCGTCACTTCTGAGCGGCGCATGCGCAATGCTGACGTCTTACGTCATCCGCCCGGAACTGCTTCCGTGTACAACAGTGAGCACAAGCTAGATTAAATTGATTATTACGTTTTAAATATGGTTATTTTTCTTACAAAAACGCATCAATTCGCTACTCCGGTTAAACTGAGGACAAGTCCTTTAGAAATAAAGAGGACTGTCAATTTAATATGATTTAATAAATGACTTTTTTAATATCATTATTGTTATTATATATATTTTTTTTATTAATTTAATTTAATTATTTTCCCACCAGTATTTTTTTTTAAAGTTGCCAGCCACCGCCAACATTTTTGATCATTTCCACAAAAATGTCATGGCCCCTAGAATATTTTGTCAGCGTTATATCAGCGTTACCAGAGTTGCTCATATACCACACCATGTTACAACACAGTAGAGCTATTGCAGACAGAAATTCAGATGAATCCAATCGGAGTTATATTAAAAATTGACTTTGATCTGCTGTTGATCAAGCTGTTTAATGGCAGTCAGCAAGTGTTGCAGTGCATCAGTCCAAAAGAAGTGAAATAAAGCGCATGCATCCATAATAAAAAGTGCCTCACACGGCTCTAACGTTGATGAATAGAAAATTCCGCAGTTCAGATTCTTTATGTAGGTTACACATCTATACTGGTCCATACTGCGCTTTATTATGCAGGAGAAATAATGCAACTTTGGTTACTAATATTATTTTGATCAAAAATAGCAAACACCAAACTGGTTAAAGCGATAGTTCACCCAAAAATTAAAATTCTGTCATTAATTACTCACCCTCATGTTGTTCCAAACCCGTAAGACATTCGTTCATCTTCGGAACACAAATTAAGATATTTTTGATGAAATACGAGAGCTCTCTGACTCTGCATAGACAGCAATGCAACTGACACGTTCAAGACCCAGAAAAGTAGTAAGGACATTGTTAAAATAGTTCATGTGACATCAGTGGTTCAACCGTAATTTTATGAAGCTACAAGAATACTTTTTGTGGGCAAAGAAAACAAAAAATAACAACCTTATTCAACAATTTCTTCTCCTCCGTGTCAGTTGACACACGTTCACAAGAGTACCACGGCGCATGCTATAGTATGTACTATAGCACTAAAGTCTAAACAATAATAATGAATGAATTAATTATGTAATTAACCAGTCAATTACATTGTAATAAGAAATTATTTACAAATTGAAAAAAATATATGGATATATATTAAAATGAATTTTACATCATGAAATAAAATCTCAAACATCCCTATGGACAGGCAATGGAGAAAAAAATCAGCTCTTTGTCCTCTGGCACTTCCTGTTTACATTTTACACTCTCCCTTTGCAAACTTTGCATCATGAAAGATCATCCTAATGTATCAGACTGCTCAAGCGAACCAGCAGGCCCATATGAAGCATTAAATCAGTCCAGACTGGCATTCGAGCACGCCCGCTTTGGGTTTGTTTATCTGAGGTATGCATTTCTGCATATTCAATGCAATTCAAATCCAAGCTGTCCGCTGCAATCAGTTTACTTCCTGTATGCATGTGTTTGTGATGCCAGAGATATTCTGCACATTAGGAAAAAGCAGTGTTTGTGTACTTTGGTAAGGGAATACATTTCCCTACCGTCATATATTTGGATCAATGTGGGTTTAACGTCAGTCCTCTATAAACTCATGAGGAAGTAGCATGTGTTCATGGCCTTCATTAGTGTGGGAATGAATTATCTAATGGCATACCTGCACGCTTCATCCCTCAACACACACACTATGGCTCACTCAGATAGGCCTGTGCAGTAGCCGTGGGGTTGCCAAGGGTAACGCTTTATTTGTCACAAACCACAAATAGAAAGATTATGCAGGGTGCATATGGCACTGCCATGTTTCATATCTTGAAGTGTTTTTACTGAGTTTGATGTGTGACTTGAGAATAAGAATAGGCTTTTTATTCTTCATAGTCATGTATGAAGACTTAGTCATGGAATTAATGTGGTATAAACAAATGATCTGCCACATTTAGTCCTAAACCAAACGTCCCTCAAAGGGAAGTGATATTGATATGCCTGGTAACCTTCATAGTGCATTTGTTTACTGTCAGCATTCTGCTTTTATATGTTTGTTTGTTGATGTATGATGGTTTCAAGACTCTATTAGCACTGTAACATGAGACAAACTATTACTTTTAAGTCATTATAGGCTATTTATTTCTTTTGGCCCATATAAAATTGTCCTTCAGGTTCTATATATTTTTTACTTTTCAGGCCAAGTGTGTTGTGTCTGTCTGAACATGGATTAAATCACCCTATAAAGTTCCTTCATCCTTTTATCCCTTTGAAATTAAAGAAATGTAGTTTTGACTGCAGGGTGTGTGAAACGTTTAGCTAGGTTACACTATAGTCTCACTTAAAGAGTTGTATTGCACTTACGGCACATTTTAAAGCAGCTTGTGCCTGTTGGTTATTTACACACAGGCTTGGTCAGGGGTAAAATAGTTTGTCTTCCTGTTAAGTCTGACATGACCTATAAAAAATCCAATTAATCTTTCAATTTAATCTGTTAGCAAACCCTTTGTTGGTGTGTTCTATTGTATGTAGTGTTTGGTAAGGTTTCAGACAGTTTAATGAATAATTATGTCCAGAAAACATTGCAAAAGTTACAAAACATATTTAATGGATACATTGCTCTCTATTGTTGTTTTTTCGTGCAAAATGTCTGTCTGTCGTTGCTGTTTCAGGTCTTTTTTTTTCAGATAGTCCTAGGTTATCTTCAAATGCTACATGTGTTTAATGGACAAAGGATTTTGAAGTATGATTTTTTTAAAGACAGTATTGTATGAATTATGTAAGTTTATTTAAAGATGTACTTACTCTCGCTAATACATAATACTAACAAACACATAAATATGATAACATACACACTGCTAACATATGCTAACATACTGTTAACAAATAACATGATAACATAACACTGACCTAATAGCATGCTAACATACATACTGCTAACATACACATACTGTAACAACATAATACACACACTGCTAATACAGTATATACTGAAACAACATAATGCTAACATACACATACTGTAACATGATAGCATACAAACGGCTAACATACACTACTGTTACAACGTTACTGCTAACATACACATACTGTTACTGCTACACTGTAACATACGCATAATATAACATGCTAACATGCATACTGCTAACATACACATACTCTAACAACGTAACATACACATACTGTAACAACATATACACACTGCTAATACAGTATATACTGTAACAACATAATGCTAACATACACATACTGTAACATGATAACATACATACTGCTAACATATACTGTAACAACATAGCATGTACAGTGCTAACATACACATACTGTAACATGATAACATACACTCTGCTAACATGCACATACCGTAACAGCATTATAACATACACACTGCTAACATATACTGTAGTAACAATGCTAACATACACATACTGTAACATGATAACATACACTCTGCTAACATGCACATACCGTAACAGCATTATAACATACACACTGCTAACATATACTGTAGTAACAATGCTAACATACACATACTGTAACATGATAACATACACTCTGCTAACATGCACATACCGTAACAGCATTATAACATACACACTGCTAACATATACTGTAGTAACAATGCTAACATACACATACTGTAACAATATGATAACATACACACTGGTAACATATACAGTAACAACATAATGCTAACACACATACTGTAACAACATGATAAAATACACACTGCTAACATACTGTAACAATACGTAACATACACACTGCTAACATATACTGTAACAACATAATGCTAACACATACATACTGTAACAACATAAAATACTCACTGCTAACACATACTGTAACAGCATGACACTGCTATCATACACATACTGTAACAATATATAACATACACACTGATATATACTGTAACAACATGATAACATACTGCTAACATACAAACTGCTAATACAATATGTACTTTAACATAATGCTAACATACACATACTGTAGCATGATAGCATCCAAACTACTAACATATACACTGCTAATACAGTATATACTGTAACAACATAACATACACACTTCTAACATATACTGTAACAATATAATGCTAACACACATACTGTAACAGCATAACATACACACTGCTAACATATACTGTAATAACATGATAACATACTGCTATCAAGCGCGTACTGTAACAGCATGCTACATACTGCTAACCTAAAAATACTGTAACACCATGCTAGGAAGGATGTTAGAATGTTGTTACAATATTTAGGTTAGCATGCTAACCTAAATGTGCTGTAACAACATGATAACATACATTCTGCTAATATACTGTATTTTAACATCTGTGCTGCTAACATACATACTCTAACAACATGCTAACATACATATTGCTAACATACACATACTGTAACAACATGATAACATGCATAATGCTAAAATACACAAAATTTATATGTCAACATATATAATGCAATTCACAGTTATAGGAGTTAGAAAGATAACAAATGGGATGCAACACAACAAAAGTTAACAGCAACAGACAATTAATAATGGTATACATCCAAATAATATACAGTAGGTTATAGGTCACATACAACAACAAGGTTTTTAGAAAACCTCTGACACAAGGTTATATTGAAGTCATATCAAAGTTATGGTGGTTCACAAATAAGCAGCAATTTCTCATTTGAACAATATGTAAATGGACATCTGAAGTAGAATCATGTGATCGTCTGCCTGCATTACTCAGTTTTGTGGTTGTATATAATGTGGCCTACAGATTGTTTTTATTTTGGATGCTGGTGCTAGTGTGACATCACACCTCTTAACTAGCCTAACCAGCAAGACTATCAACCAGCTTCATCAGACAAATCATTCTGCTTGACTAGCTTCACCAGGTACGCTTTCACTGTTTCACAGCATGAGACCAGGCACTAACCAGCCTGAGCCAGCATGGAAATGTATGCAGGTCTAAGGTGGTCTTGTCAGCAGGGTGGCACATCCATATTCAAAGCTCTTTGTGCATGCAGTCCAGATGTATTGTTCTGGAAGTGTACTTGATGCCGCGTTGAGTCACAATGGATGGAGTCACAATCTTATCGCGTGTGCAGAAATGAGCGACCTTTGTTGCAGGTTTATGTTTCCACATTCATGTCCCCTGTCAGGTTGTGTTATTATGCTGTCACATGAATTGACTTGCCTGTGCGCCCTGCCATGCTTCAGAGGAAAATGCGTTCTCATTATTTCCCATGGCACACCACAGAGAAATGTGCAAACTTCTGTGTCAGGAGTTGTTAAGTCCCTTTCACACGTTTCACACCAGGGCTTCAATGCACCTTTGACCTCCACTCGAAAATACCGCAGACAGTGTCACAGAAGAGTGATATGAAGAAGTTGCTAGCAGTAAAGTAGGATAATAAGCAAGGGAAATACTAAAGCAAACCCTTGTGAAAAAGATGTGTGCTTAATTGTATATAACATGCATTTGTAGTGCACTTCAAATCTAAATCAATCAAATCAAATCTATAAAATACTTAATAAAAAATGTCATATTCATATTAGTTCACAGTGCTTTAACTAATGTTAATTTTCATTGTTAGTGTAGTTTAGTGTTTAGTGTAGTTAGTGTAGTTTCATGTTAATGTAGTTAACTAATGTTAACAAATGAAACCTTATACAGTGTTACCAAAAAATCGGTACTTGCAGATAATAGTATTTTAATCAATTTAAAATGCCACTTAAAGGCAGAGTAAGTGATTTCTGGTAGCCAATGTTGATATTTGAAATCACCAAAACAAACATGCCCCTACCCCAAAAGGGTCTTGCCCCTATTTTGATAGCTCCGCCCCACATATACGCACGCAACCCAGGCAACGATTAGTTCTGTGAAACAAAGCAAAACCAATATTTGAACGCGCTCTCCTCCACATCATGAGTAGACACGCCCCTTATTGCTGATTGGCTACAAGTTTGTTTTGCTATTCGGCCCGAATCAGTTTTCTAAAGTGTTTTTGAAAAATCACATACCCTGCCTTTAAATGTACTTAAAAAGAGACTGCTTTCATCACTTTAAAAAAGTACACTGTAATAATGTCAAATTAAAAGTTTTACGTTTGTTTTAAACATCTTTTGAAGTACACTTATTTTGATGTGTAAAGCACTTGTGAAGTACTTGATTATAGGTCTAACTGTAGTGTGTTATTTGATAATGCATTTAAAGTTAATATATTTAAGTGCACTAAATTGCAACTTCATTACATATGTGCAATTACAAATTTATGTAAATACATGACATACATTTCAATAGACATGATTTTAAAGTATATTTTAGTTTACCATAAATGCTCCAGTACATTCAGCAATACACTTTAACCATATTTCAAAGACAATATAAGTAATACTTTTGAAATTGCATATAAAGATGTACTTAAAGTACTACTTAAAATAGATAACTGCATTTAATATAAATTTAAACTATATTTGTAATTAACATACAATTACATAATATTCTATTAAAGTATATTATTCTTGTAAAAAAAAGTACTCTTTTTAAAAAAGTAAGCTGAAGTGTACTTAAAATTTAAAATTACCTTTAGATTAGAACAGGAAAACAGGTTTTGATACAGTGAGAAAATAAAAGACCGGGCAAATATTGAATGTCATAATATGCCTTTAATGTTGTGTCATACAAGTATGGTGTGCTTTTATATATATCTGGTGGAAATTTATATGCAACACAATCCTGTAAAAAAATTTATTTTTCAATAATCTACTGACTAAAAAATGGGACTTAATTTCTTTGGAATTTTTTTTTTTTGGGATGCAAACCAAGAGATATGATTATTCATAACAAGGGAATGATTAGTCTGGCATCAGTGCAAACCCGTCTTCACGTTATGTAATGCTAGAGTTAAAATGAAAGAGTCTGTAATACATGAAAGAGTGATACATTATAAATATGCCTGGACATGTTTGAAATCATTGTAAAATGCAGATATATTCACATGTGCACACCTGTGACAATGTGCAGACCATTCAATTCAATATTAAAAACCTACAGATACAACATGCTTACACCAGACACTCATGGCATGGCGCCAAATCTAGTAAATAATGCATTAAAATGAAAATTATTATCAGAAACCAAACGTTTTGCACCCAATGAGCCGAAACCAAAAAATAATTTAAATGTCTTTAAATGGACTTTCTTCAATAGGTGTTATTTTCATAGGCCTATATGTTTCAATAATATATATTTTTTTAAATGTATGTTCATAAATTTAATTCTGACTTTTTAAACATAGATCTTGCTTTTTGACACACACTGCAGGAAAAAGAACATAACCACCTCAAAATACAAAACATTACACATGGGACATGACATGTGTATGTTTGTGATATGTTAAGAAATGTTCTGTAATTATAAGCAAAAATAAACCACACGCAAATATGCAATACATTTTTAAGCATATGATTTGTCACACACTGAATTGTGTAATTGATTTTGCAATCATATTTCATTTTTTTGACTGTGATTTGTTTTGCAAAGTCTCATCATATCAGAGCGGATGTGTTTACAGGACATTAAATATGATTAAACCCGCATGTTTACATGCACGCTTCTTCTTCTCCATGTCAGGATTTCTAAAAAGCTACAGCTGCAGTCAATATTTTTGGCCTGCTTCTCTGTCTTTTATTAAAAATCTCAAAATTGTATTTTGAGTTAAACTTGCTTGAACTATGACCACTGCGTTACAAGGATATGCTGCAGTGGCAGAGTGACTTGTCTGTGGTTGGCTGTGTGTTTCTGTGTTCTGAGCGTGTGTTTGCACACATCCTGTAATTAAAGCTACATGTGATGAATATGTTGTGATATGGCAACATATTAATCATACTGTGATCTAATTTAGTGATCCCCATGGGAGGTTTGTGAGGTAGACTGCAGCACGCTAATGGATGTTTGACTTCATTGAATTACAGCTACGTGTGCACATGAGCGCTGTGCGTAAATACTGGGTTTTGCGTAGGTTACACGCTTGAGTCTCTGCGCATGTAAAAATCTAACTATTCAATTGACCTTTTGAATCACTGGGTCGCAGTATTACTAATATTTTTAAGTTAAAGGTCATGAACATGGCAGTCAGTAGCAGGGCCAATGACAAAACAGAGTGTCTACAATAAATAAATAAACACATTTTGTAAAAGTTTTTCAAAATAAACTAGATGCTTAATATATATATATATATA
>NW_015633534.1:252222-256639 GCF_001515625.1 Sinocyclocheilus rhinocerous
GTGAAGTACAGACTGAACGGATTGTCAACACATCCCACCGCTGTATGGCCAGATGAGACGCAAACTACGGTTTCTCGACTGGATAACCAGTCTCGCTAGTAAAGTTTTGATGGATGAAGACTGCAATCAAGGTAAAGACGATTGCGGTGGCGTACAGGAGTCGTACAGTACAGTAAGCATGCGTGAGTCCGTTATAATAATGCCTGTATGAGTGCTCTTGATGCACTAATCGCACATTGTATTTATGCACAGGCAGGCACAGACATTTCCGTACATTCACGTTGTTTCCACACACATTCACGATAATGTTTTGATCTGTCATGTGTATGTTGCTGTTTAGTTATTCTGAATGGATCTGTGTACTGTAGTAGATATATGCAGTCAGCCGTCGGTTGGTTTAGGGTTTTTTTGGCATCACCATGTGGTCCTGTTCAGTATCGCAACTTGACTTCTCTAAAATGTAAAAAACCTCTTTGCTGTTGCACTGTACACATACTATAAAATTATTTCATATGTGCTTATATGGACTCCTTATATCATTTGGTTCTTTGGTGTCCTTTTGGAGTTTCTAAGTGTCCTTTTTTGGAAAGACATCTAAATTTATCTTGAAAAAAGCTTGGAGAAAATACAGATCTTTGAGGATCACCCTTCAATATTTCAGCGAAGAGGCCCACAGTCTGAGACTTTGAAAACCCCTGGGTTATACTGAACTGCCAGGCCTTAGTCAAAATGACGGTGATGGAAAGCAGTGGCATGAAGACCTCCCTGAAAGATAACAGCTGCTAGGCACTAATTTGCAAGGTGATGATGAATGAATCGTCTGTAAATCCCGAATACAGGCAGAGAGGTTAATACAGCTGTACTGGATGGCATTAATCAGATGATGTCACTTAAAGATGCTTTCCAGACCAATGCGAGAATAGAAGGAAAGGCTATTTAAGGTATGCAGCTTTATAGACGCAGTAAATAAAATGCTAGCTATTTGATCTTCTTGAGCTATCATTCAGTAAATGTGGTTTGAATTATTTTGTTATGCTTATAGTAAGTGTGCACAGCTTTTGGCAGCTTTTCAAATCTGTCATATAATGTAAGCAAAACTTGACAGCCACCTCAGGGCAATGACAACTGAAGTGGATAAATCAGATTTTCGTATGCAAAAATTAAAAAGTACAAGCTATTGTGCTTACTAGAACATTGAAATTTTTATGAGCTGCTGTCAGTATGTTTAGCTCTATACAAATGTTAAGCCACATCTTACAACAACTTTAAGCTGTCACATTTTAGCATTGTATGTTTTTTTTTTAGTTTTTTTTTAGCTTGAGCTCCACTTATGTTAGTTAAGTTTTGTTTATTCCAAAACAGTCATATTTTAGTTTTTCCTGATCGTTTCACTCACCAATTTAAAAGATGCTGCTGATGCCTGAAGAAATGTAAATGCTCCATTTACATGTGCAGTAGTCAAGTCACATGTATTTATATAGCGCTTTATACAATTTTTTTTCAAAGTGGCTTCACATTAATAGACAGGGAATATCAGTGTTAATGTTGTAAAAATCATCAAATGCAGTATGAAACAAATTTAATTTAAGTTGTAAAGCAGCTCTACAGAAGATATAGTGTCTTTATTCAGCTCAAGTCAGTTTCAATTCATATCTGTAACTGTCAGTGTTCCAAAATTCATCAATTATGAAACAAGTTAAATTCAGCAATAAGCAGCTCTACAGAAAGCAAAAGTGTTATTATGTAGTGCAATTCAGTTAAATTTTTGTTTGTACAGTATATATAGTGTCAATTCAGTAATATTATTGAATATTAATTGTCTTTTAAACCGAAACTGTGTAAGCCAAAGGCAAACATACAGTACAGCACTTTATTATATTCTGACATTTTCTGCTCAGATTGGTGAGGGTTCCTGGCTTATAGGTAATATAGGCAGTCTCCTTGGGTGGCACATGGTGCGGTGGTATCTGCACACATTTCTCTGTCACTCTGCAGCAGTTTCACAGGTTTGTGCCTGTCTGCTTTCCTCCTGCATTGATGTTGAGTCGTGACAGTTGGTAACATGTTTCTGAGCAGCTTATCATGTTGAAAATGATCTTGTCTATGGCGCCATTTGAGCTGACAGCCACTGCTGACTGCTCTGCTATTTGGAAATGTAATAAATAACGGATAATTTGATTTCTTTTGATAATTATATAAATAAGTAACATAAGAGGGCATATGTCATGACAAAAACAGCCTATAAAAGGGAAGACCTATTAACTTAAGTTGTTTTCCTTTGTCTGCTATTACAGCCACTTCAGTTTTGTTTACAGCGATTCAATCTGTTAAGAATGGTATCGTAGTAAGTCATGCTAAAATCAGCCTAACTTAGGACAACAGGAACTTTCAGAAGAAGGGAATCTTTGCCCACATGGAAGAAATGCCAAGC
This sequence comes from Sinocyclocheilus rhinocerous, assembly GCF_001515625.1. NCBI lineage: Eukaryota > Metazoa > Chordata > Actinopteri > Cypriniformes > Cyprinidae > Sinocyclocheilus > Sinocyclocheilus rhinocerous. The sequence continues at coordinate 254,654 of NW_015633534.1, forward strand.
TTTTCTGAGCTCCTGAAGGAAACCATCTGTCATTAACTCATTAAAGTCCACAAACAGTAATAATCCAAAATGAGAAAAGTGGCCAGTGTGGATTTGAAGGTGGTTAAGAGGTTCAATTTCTTGACTGAAACAGGAAAGATTAGTGGTCGTATTAGAGTCAGAGTTCCAACATGGTGTGAATTATCCAAATGTGGTCTGGAGAAAGTACAGGATGTATGGTTTCTTAGATCAGATGTGTTCAGTACAAAACTATGTCTAATAAATGCACTTGTGGTCAACATTGATCGGGATCTAAATAAACTGCATGGGAAGTGAAAGCACCACTGGAAATGATCAGTTTTGTTTGTGAATAGGGCTTTAAAAATTTTAACTATGCTGCCATCTCCTGGTGTATGTAGGTTGTAATTTTGTTGATGCCATTGCATGTACAGTATATGAATGTAAAATTACCTTTATATTTGCCAAAAACTAGTTACATTTAAATAAAATATTGAGTTTAATCCAAGATGTCAGAAGGTGACACTGTGACAGGGAAAGTTTGGGAAATTATAACACTAAAATAGACTAAATATTTTTTTTCACTAATTTAATAATTTTGAAGTCAGATTAAATTAATTTCCAAATAAAGTGCTTATGTTTGATATTTTTCTTTGATCCCGACATTATGCATCATGAAACCCTAATACGCATTTGAGGTGTTAACAGATATGTAGGCCTATGTGTTGAACAATTATTGAAAACAATGCAATTATTGTAAATATCAAGGGGAAAGGTAGATTTATAAGTTTAGACAACAGATTTACATAGGTTGTGCCGTCATTTCAAACTAGTCATGAGAGGGGGGATGCTCAGCTATTAATTTCCTTTCAATCGCTACGCTACTGCCTGATACAGTAGCACACTGCAGCGGAGAACTCAAATTGAAAATCACTCACGGAGAAGCCTTGAGAGCGGTTTTCACAGCAGTTTGTAAGTTCAGCGTCACTCACTGAGCGAATCACAGTCCAAATCCTGACCATCTTTCACCTAACGCTCCAAACATGAAAAAGCAGGGTTAAGGCAAATGCATTTAGTTGCTATATGAAATATATTTATGAGAATAACGGTATGTCTTGTCACAGACGCATTAGTTTATTCATAAAACAGAAGAATAAGAAAACCTAAAAAAAAAAAAGAATTGACAGAGCAGACTGCTTTCACTGTCGTGCTACAATAGTGTTTAACTAATGTGTGTTATGTAGCTAGTGCTTAAAGATATTGACATAGAAATGTTAAATGTTCCTTCTTTAGAGACCAATAGCTGTAAAATATTACAATTTAATTATTTGACCTTTATATCATTAGTATTATTTTTATTTTGTATAATACTTGTTAGTGTTATGTCTCTTATGATAAAGCAAATGTTTTGTTTGTTGGAAGTTTGCTGTTCTGGGATTAAAATTCAGTTGTAGTAGGCTAGAAATATGGATGTTTCACAACCATTAACATGGTTTAATTTCATTTTACTTCATTTACTAATTTCATTTTATCACCATTGTTATATGTCACTCACTACAGATTTAAAGGGGTCATATGATGCGATTTCAATTTTTCCTTTCTCTTTGGAGTGTTACAAGCTCTTGGTGCATAAAGAAGATCTGTAAAGTTGCAAAGACTAAAGTCTCAAATCCAAAGAGATATTCTTTATAAAAGTTAAGAGTCAACCATGCCTACCTAAAACGGCTCGTTCTAACACGCCCCCAACATATCTACCACACTATGTGGGAAGATTTGCATAACACCGCCCAAATGTTCACGCAAAGAAAGAAGACCTAACTTTATTCTCGCTGTAGTTTTGTTGTTTCCGCTGCCTGTCGTAAAGACGTTGTGTGTTTCGTTGTGAAAGCGAAACTACTTTCAAAAGAGGACGATATCCGCTTCGTCATGCCTAGAGCTGATCCATGCTGGTCGCTGAGGAAATACATCAACTTAGTGCTGTGGATCACC
>NW_015633534.1:258715-261773 GCF_001515625.1 Sinocyclocheilus rhinocerous
CTCGCTAGTAAAGTTTTGATAGATGAAGACTGCAATCAAGGTAAAGACGATTGCGGTGGCGTACAGGAGTCGTACAGTACAGTAAGCATGCGTGAGTCCGTTATAATAATGCCTGTATGAGTGCTCTTGATGCACTAATCGCACATTGTATTTATGCACAGGCAGGCACAGACATTTCCGTACATTCACGTTGTTTCCACACACATTCACGATAATGTTTTGATCTGTCATGTGTATGTTGCTGTTTAGTTATTCTGAATGGATCTGTGTACTGTAGTAGATATATGCAGTCAGCCGTCGGTTGGTTTAGGGTTTTTTTGGCATCACCATGTGGTCCTGTTCGGTATCGCAACTTGACTTGACTTGACTTGTAAAAAAGCTCATTGCTGTTGCACTGTACACATAGGCTACTACACTCTTAAAAATAAAGGTGCTTCACGATGCCATAGAATAACCTTTTTGTCTAAATGGTTCCATAAAGAACCTTTAACATCTGAAGAACCTTTCTGTTTGACAAAAGGTTCTTTGTGGCGAAAGAAGGTTCTTCAGATTACAAAAAGGTAAGAAAGAGATGGTTCTTTAAAGAACCTTTGACTGAATGGTTCTTTGTGGAACCAAAAATGGTTCTTCTATGGCATCGCTTGAAGAACCTTTTGAAGCACCTTTATTTTTAAGAGTGTATACAATTCTGATTTTTTTTTTTTGAATTTTTTTTTTCTTTCATATGTGCTTAAATGGGCTCCCTTATATCATTTGGTCTTTTGGAGTTTCCTTTTGGAGTTTTGGAGTTCTTTTGAAGTCCTTTTCAGGATAAATTTATCTTGAAACAAGCTTGCAGAAAATACAGATTTTTGAGAATCACCCTTTAATCTTTTGGTTTACTTTGCTGGATATAGCAAATGATGACAAAATAAACATTTTTTAATCTTTTTACTTTGCTGGATATAGCAAATTATGACAAAATAAAAATTTTAAACAAGATAAATGGTCTATGCTTAATTTCATGAAGTGTGTGATTAATTGCGATTAATCACAGAAAAAGGGTGTGATTAATTAGATAAATAATTGTAATCGATTGACAGCCCTAATATATATATATATAAGCATCTAGTTGATTTGAATCATTGAATTAAATCATTAACATCATACATGTGAGAGTACAAATCATAATCATTATTTTATATTTATAATTATTTATAAATATATACTTATAATTATATTTATGTATTTATTATTTTTAGTTATTCCATGGTCTGTCTGAATACTGGATTTTGATTGGCTGGCACGTATGCAGTAAAACCGTTTAATGCACTGGTAGTTCCAAGTCAGTTTAATCACCGTTCCATATTAATGCGCTGCTTTAATTGATGCACACAAACTCACACACACATCACTCGCACACAAACACACACACAGAGAGAGAGAGAGAGAGAGAGATAGAGAGAAAACAAGAAAGAGAGAGTTCGGAGATTGCAGATTGCAGATTGCGCTGCGCACACACATAAACTTGTTGTCAAAGCTTCCCCGCGACTTTTATTAATAAAATAAAATAGATCACTACATTATATTCCTCAACAACGAGATGGTAAAATCGCTGTTTTTGAAGTAATTAATTGTTTGCAGAGAGAGGCGGGCAGACGCAGGTAACGCACACACAACTGTCATCTCTCTCTTTCTCTCTCTCGTTCTCTTTTTTTCTCTCTTGATCGATCGATAATTAATTGAAATAAATGCTATAATTCATTCAAATAAATGTGATCTTACCACACTATTTCATCTCTGTGTCTGATTTGAAGCGGGCCGAATGCTAGAGCTAGCGAACCGTAACTGACAAAAATAACCGTCATTTTTACCCTTCCGGGAAAAATAATGCGCTGCAAAGAGTAATACTAGTTTTAACTTGCACTGTTAGACATTTCAAAGGGTTTTAACTGTAAGTTACTGTAATTAAGATTTACAGTAGCAAACTGTATTTGATTTACAGTAGCAAACTGTACCGTTTTACAGTAAATTACTATAAAAAATCAAATTCGTCAGTATGCTACTGTAGTTCATTTATTTTAATATAGATTTCATTTGATTTTATAATTTTTTATTTAGAATTCATTTCATTTTTATCCTACATACTGTATGTACTAATGGCATTCAATTAAAACAGACACAATAATTACAAAATATCAAATTCTTTATTTAAAACATTGCATGAATTAAAAATACATGCATTAAAAATACAAAATACAAAAATACAATTCATTAAAAATACAGTCTTCCAGTGCTGGAACAGTTCATCTTCACCATTTCTCCTGTCTTAGGACATTTTGCAGTGCATTATGTTGTATTCTCTGGATTTATCCTCACAAAGAATCTTTAGGCAACAGAAAAATAATGGGAAAAGAAATACATAGCCGTCTGCAAAACCCAGGTGCTGCTCCAAACGTGGCGACCACCTTAGCTCACCATCCACTTTGTTAGTGACAGAAATGTGTTCCCTGAAAAACAAAAAGTAGAAATGACACACTTTTAAAAGGCAAACCCCATACAGAATACACAAACCTCTCAAAACCATAACTTATTTGTTCTCTTTCCTCAGGGTGAAAATCAGTCTCAGGGTGGTTGGCATGCTCATGTCTTTATTGATGCTTCATTGCAGTTGCCTTTAAAACACAGATACAAAAAATGCAGTAAAAACTTAAATTCCATTAAAAACTATAACAAACTAATTCTAAAACTAAGGCAGCTAGCCATAAAACCAAGTTTAATCTAGCTAATATATGATTTTATTTTCTCAATAGGCTACTGGCCAACATTAACTAACACCTGAACAAAATTTCACATTAGTTAACTTAACGTTAATATAAGATAAGCGTTGCTCGTTAAAAATAATTTTAATTCGGTACGTTAATTCAATATGCTGACAAAGTCATTTGAAAGCACAGCGCAGTTTACCTTGGTAAAGTTACCTCAATGTTAATGGATAATTTGTTTACTGGTGTGCAAAAATCTGACAAAACACACAGACATACATACATATATTTTTACCTTGCTTGCTGGTCTTATT
>NW_015633534.1:262645-272581 GCF_001515625.1 Sinocyclocheilus rhinocerous
CAAAGGGTTTTAACTGTAAGTTACTGTAATTAAGATTTACAGTAGCAAACTGTATTTGATTTACAGTAGCAAACTGTACCGTTTTACAGTAAATTACTATAAAAAATCAAATTCGTCAGTATGCTACTGTAGTTCATTTATTTTAATATAGATTTCATTTGATTTTATAATTTTTTATTTAGAATTCATTTCATTTTTATCCTACATACTGTATGTACTAATGGCATTCAATTAAAACAGACACAATAATTACAAAATATCAAATTCTTTATTTAAAACATTGCATGAATTAAAAATACATGCATTAAAAATACAAAATACAAAAATACAATTCATTAAAAATACAGTCTTCCAGTGCTGGAACAGTTCATCTTCACCATTTCTCCTGTCTTAGGACATTTTGCAGTGCATTATGTTGTATTCTCTGGATTTATCCTCACAAAGAATCTTTAGGCAACAGAAACATAATGGGAAAAGAAATACATAGCCGTCTGCAAAACCCAGGTGCTGCTCCAAACGTGGCGACCACCTTAGCTCACCATCCACTTTGTTAGTGACAGAAATGTGTTCCCTGAAAAACAAGAAGTAGAAATGACACACTTTTAAAAGGCAAACCCCATACAGAATACACAAACCTCTCAAAACCATAACTTATTTGTTCTCTTTCCTCAGGGTGAAAATCAGTCTCAGGGTGGTTGGCATGCTCATGTCTTTATTGATGCTTCATTGCAGTTGCCTTTAAAACACAGATACAAAAAATGCAGTAAAAACTTAAATTCCATTAAAAACTATAACAAATTAATTCTAAAGCTAAGGCAGCTAGCCATAAAACTAGTTTAACCTAGCTAACATATGATTTTATTTTCTCAATAGGCTACTGGCCAACATTAACTAACGCCTGAACAAAATTTCTCATTAGTTAACTTAACGGTAATATAAGATAAGCGTTGCTCGTTAAAAATAATTTTAATTCGGTACGTTAATTCAATATGCTGACAAAGTCATTTGAAAGCACAGCGCAGTTTACCTTGGTAAAGTTACCTCAATGTTAATGGATAATTTGTTTACTGGTGTGCAAAAATCTGACAAAACACACAGACATACATACATATATTTTTACCTTGCTTGCTGGTCTTATTTTCTCGTAAGGTGCATCGATACACAGCGCATATGTTCTCCGGAACTCTTCCACTCTCGCGGGTTCATCCCCGGGCAAAACCTGCGGCGCCGCCCCGTGGGTTCCGTGTCTTCCTCGGAAGCGAGCGGCACGGCACACTGTTTCTGACATGAAGGGCAAACGTATTTGCCAATCATTACAAGCGATGTAACACGTCCAGTATAGTATGTCCCAAGCTGTTGTGGCGTTGTTGACACGGTGCAGGGCAAATCTTGTCAATCCAAATGTAAGAAATGAGGAAAATAAAACAAACTCAATGGAATGGCGCCACAGAGGCCGTTACGCCAAATACAGTAGTATACAGCAATTTTAAAAAATACAGTAAATCTCTGTATGTGGAGTTTGATGTCACAGAAAGTCCATGTTTAACGCTTCTCATAGCTATGTGAAAATAAGTGTATAATTGGAACAGTTCATTGTTGGAGCTGAGCTGAATGAGAGAGAGAGAGAGAGAGAGAGAGAGATGCAGAGCGTGTGCAGAGCAGGGCGACTCGAGGAACAGTATTAAGAACCGCTGCTTTAGAACATAGTCCAAGATGGCGCCGACACTGATGGCTGCCTCCGTGGCGTGCTCCGCAGTTGTTTTTATGTTTTTGTTAGTTTGTCCTGTCTTTAGTTATATCCCCGTATGTGTAAACATACCTGGCAATAAAGCTCATTCTGATTCTGATTCTGATTCATTGATTTAAAATCAATCTTGTGAATCCATTAGAATCGTTAGAAGACAAGACAGAATTGCAATTCATATATGAATAGATTTGTACGTGCACCCCGAGTTTTCTTCCTCTTCTCTAAAGCATTGCTGCATAGGCCCTGTCCCAAATGGAACACTTCATGTGCACTTACAGTCTTACAGACATACAATGGCCGCCATGTGCGCGTGTCCGTTAAGTCCACGAGACCGTAGGGTGTGCCATTTGTCATTTTACCGTTCAGAAGGGTGCTTGCGAGCGCCCCCTTTGTGGCCGATATGCACCCTCGATCCACACTTCTGCCGAGCCCGCACTGGTGCGAGCTCCGCAGCAGACTTCTACCCGACAGTCAAAGCGGCATTACGTCACGAAAGTGTGGACTCAGAGGAAGACCGAGAGGGTTTAGGGTGCCATTTGGGACAGGGCCATAGCCTCGCCCCCTTCGTTGCGTGTTCCCGGTGGTGGGGTTTATCTGGGTTTGTTACATCATGAACCCGGGAAGTAACTCATAGTAGTCACTACCAGCCGTTTTTGTATGCATTAAACTGCCATAATTTTAAAAGACGATATCTCCGTTTGCATTGAACTTTCAGCTTCGTAACTTTGCAGATATTTTTTATGCTCAAACAGCAACATTACACACTAACTAACGTTAAAAAAGTGAAATCGCAATCAACCACCCCTTTAAAATCCTTTAATGCACGGCAAGCCGTTGATTATCCCTTACATATACTACAGTTCAAACGTTTGATTGGGGCTGGTAAGATTTTTTAAGTGTTTTAAGTCTCATTTGGTCTCAAAGTTTGCATTTATTTGAAAAACAGTAATATTATGAAATATTATTACAATTTCAAACAATGTTTTCTATTGTTGTTTTTTTTAGTATATATTAGTAACATATATTAGTTATAGTATATATTAGTAAACTATTTAAAGGAATTATTGTCCTTGCCATACAGCAATAAGGGTCAGCAGAGGGTTGTCTTTATGATGTCATTTCCTGTTATTTTCTGCATGTTGGTTGCACCACATAACCAAAAATTTGTAAAGTTTTAAATATTAAGTGATTAAGCACTTAAAGAATCATAATAATTAAAGAGTGTGCCAAACTACTTAAAAGTAGTTTTACTTTTAAAAAAGTAGTACTTTTGAAGGAATTAATTTTTTTATGTGGATATATTCTTTATTTCGATATCAGGACAGTTGCATAGCCTGAAATATTTACTTTATGCCCCATAAAATATCAAAATAATTTTTAATTCAGAAACGAAGAATGTATATTCAAGTCATTGTATGTTTGAACTCCATTTTTAAAAAAACAAGCGTCATGTCATTGACCCAGGGGTTAACAGACTGATTTCTAGCTTCTCTTCAGCCTAATATCAACAATGAGCTCCGACGTATTATTGATGTTCTCTTCTAGCTGCCTTTTTCACAATCAAATGAAAACCAACAGCCCTGTTTCATTTCCAACCCAGATCGATTGATTGCATTCGGCCACTAGACGAATCAGATTACAAAGGCCTAATTTGATTTTTGAGAGCAGGTACGAACTACTCGAGGACACCTCAGCTGATTGGCTGAGACAGATGCCTGTCAAAATAAAACACAAAAAGACTAGAATCCTACAGACAGTCACATATTCTTTAAATCAAGGTAGTTGAAGAGGAAATGAGACCGGTGTGTGTGTGTTTCTCATCCGACAGGACCCTATTGTTAGAAAAGAGTACAGGAACCAACGTTTTATTTCCTCCCCTCAGTATTCGGGACGTAATGTTTCCGTTCTGTTCTTTTCTTAAAGGTCCTAAAGCTAAATTCAACTAGGAGCTTGATGGAGGTTCATGTCTAAAGAGCACCCAGTGGAGGAAAGAAGATAGATGAAGCTCATTACAGTTTATTGCCATTACACTAGATTACTTTGCTTTTGTCACTTCACACCTGAATTACACGCCATTACAGATAGTCTTATTTAAGCGTTATACCTTACAAATGTGAGGAGTTTTCTTATGCATCATTTTTCAAACCTTCAGTCTGAATCAAAGCACAGGAAAAAACATTAAGTAAAATTTTCTCCAATTTACTTTTGAAAGTAATTGCACTCAGATTTTTTAAATAAATTTCACACATGGAATTAAGTAAAATCCACACAAGTTATTTAATAAGTACATACTTTTTTTTACTAAATTTTACTTAATTGTTCAAGACTATTAGCCCAGTTACACTCTAAAACATGATTTTTTTTTTTAAATGAATAAAACCTATTAATGTTTAATGTTCTGTTACTTGGCATATTTAGAATGTTTTTGAAGTTTTTGCGGTTACCATTGATGTTTGTTGATTCATTCAGTGGTTAAACACAAAAATAATTGTGTAGAAACCATTTTGTCTTAAAAATTGCAAGCAAATTTCACAAATAATTACAAAGAAACTGCAAGTAACACATTGGGTTAAATATGAAATTTTAACATAGGAAGACTGAAATAGTATTTTAAAATGGTATTAACGGTATTAAAACTGTATTAAAATTCTATACATAAAATACTACATAATATCTTAATAGTGTGTAAAACATACTCGAATAGTCGTTTTTTTTGGCTTTACTCAAAAATAAACGAAATAGTATTTTTTTTTAAAAACACATATTTTTAACATTTACTTTTCCAATTCAGTCATACTTACAACTACAAAGCAGCCAATGCAGTTTCAGTTAATGCAACGATAACATTTACATTTCATTATAGTCAGAAAGCCAATCATGTCTAGTCATTTCCACAGCTCTCTTAACATGTGAATGCACACATGTTGTTTTACATGCTTCAGTAAGCATCATTTCTCAAAGGACAGTGATATTTGACTAAGGCTTTTGGGTCAGTTGACCTTGCCTAGCTCCACTGAAAGGGCATTACCTATTAATGCCCATCTAACCTTGCCCGTTTCCAGTCATTCATTGAGCAATCTCTCCTAAAGGCTACCTTTCATTCTCTTTCATGTCTAAACAAACTGGGTGGTTGACCTGATGTCAAGTAGAGCTAGTTTCCCATACACTGATTAGCCAGAACATTAAAACCACTAACACGTGAAGTGAATAGTGTTGAGTGCATTGTTACATCAGCAGCTTTCAAGGGGTTGGATATATTAGGCAGTAAGTCAACAGTCAGATATTACAGATTGAATCTGAAGTAGCATGAGTGTCATTGTGATCACAATGCTGCTCTTGCATCACTATTTCTTTGAACAAGATGTTAAATAAGAGTTTCTCCTGAAGGATTTTCTCACCCTACGGTAGAATGTGCAAACTGATTTGTGTGTGTGTTTGGTGTGTTTCTCTTTAGAAATCACACTGTGGATAGAATAAAAATGTTGCGATGTAAAATTGAGTAAATGTGATGGCATTAAGTCAAGATCTAGGTGAATATGGTAGAAATTGTAACTAATAGATATAACCATACTTCCCAGCTGATTAGTTACAGTACATTAAGACAGTTGTTTTGTATTACAAGTTTTCTGAAATGTCATGTTTAAATATGCAAAGTATGCTTTATCTAATTAAATATGCAGTAATTTGCATACATAATATAAATTTCAATATTGTTTTTATAGAAGGAATTTTGGATATCATTCATAAATCAGACAATACTGTCAACAGCCAGAAAAAAAAAACAGTCCCGCTTTATATTAGGTAGCATTTAACTACTATTTAAATTAGTCATGTAATACAATGCACTTATTGTGCACATAAAAAATACCTGAATGTAATTACATATATATTTACACTGTTGACCCATCCCTTGCGCCTTAACCCACCCTTAAACCTACCCATACCACCAAACCTGTCCCTAACCTTACCTGTATCCCACCAAACATGTTTTGCAATACCAGGTGAATGATATATGAACAAACCTCTCTGTAAAAATGTTCAGAATATAGATATATGAATGCAACTGTAAAGTTTGCTGTATATAAGTGCTACTGAAATGAAGATTGTTGATTATGAGAAAACGGTCTTTAAAGATATGTGTTGTAATTGAAATCTACAGATGCAAATATATAAATTTCAATTTCCCTAGTGAAAAATAAATGTACTAAAATATATTTGAAATACATTTATTTCATGCTAAGTATAGTACAAATACATTTGCATATTTATGTGCTTAATAAAAATACCCTGCAATTGTACTTTTAGTATACTAAACTGTTAAAGTCTGCTAAATTGGAACAACTAATTTTGTACTTAATGCACTTAAAGTAGCGCTGAAGTCCAACTAAAGATACAATGAAGTATATTTGATTGTGCTAAAGTGGAACTATTGCAAGTTTACTTCAGGTACACTTTAAATATCTTGCATTTAAAGACTGATATTATAAAGAGATCATACAATCCTCAATAATAGTGACATTTTAGGTTTAATATGTGCATTGTACACAAGTAGTACTCCAAATAAAGTTTAATTATTATTTTTATATCAGTAAGTCTCGAATGTTATGTCGGGAAAAATATGTTAATAGATTTGAAATACGCTTACTATGTAATAAATGTATTTTAAATATTACATTTTTGTAGGGTTGTCAGAAAGAAGACATGTTATGGAAGCAAAATAGACAAAAATCTCAAAATCCCAGTGCATGAAAAACAATGTTTTTGCTTGTCGTGTCTTGATTAAACATATTTAATTCCATTTATTGTAAATACAACAACATAATGTATTCACAATGTGCCAAATGATGACTAGATTCATTTCAAATGTTTTCTTCTTTATCATCCACATCTTTGTTTATTGACCTTCCATATTGACTGTTGTTGTGGTTTTATCAGTCATCTTGGTCCAAGGTTATCTCTCCATCATTTCCTCTTCTTCTGACCTTCGTTATCCCTCCTAGGGTGTGTTTAGTCTCTCTTTTCCTCACATTTGTTCTGCCCATTCACATTCATCCCTGTGGGGTGATGATTTTGGCATTCAAATCATAGGTGCTGGGAAACATTTATCACGCTGAAATGTCCATAAAATTCCTCTGGCACATTTGATTGAAGCTAATGGAGTTCAGTCGCACACACAGTGGTCGTATGGCGGGTTACCTTTGATCATAAACAATTTTATATAGACGTTTCTCGTTAACCTAATGCCTTTCTCTCTTTGTTTTTGTTTTTTAGGGTGTTGATGGAGAGCCTTTCGAATGACAGCCGGGACAGTGGTAATCACAGGTGGAATTCTAGCTACAGTAATCTTACTGTGCATTATCGCTGTACTGTGTTACTGTAGGCTGCAGGTGAGCTTTTTTGTTTCTGTGTGCTTTTTCTCTGTTGGAGTACTGTCATATTTGTCTTAGAGGTATAACGTTGTGTTTTAGTACCTTCTCTTCCCTTAGGAAGTAGTGACATGCTCTTCTTTTTTTGTAGCTGCTGTTAGATCTCATGTTTTCTGTAAAGGAAGTGACTGCTTGTCACAAACACGAACATGTCACGTCAGAATTGAAAAGACAGGGCACATCATGTATTTCAGATGGTTTGTTGGTTTTTGCACATTTGATTTGACACTGAAACAACTGGTTGGCACTAAAACTGACAGCCATAGCAGATGACCAACCAAGTTGCATAATCTCATAGTGGAAAATAATGACCAAATTTATGTATTAATGAAATTCAGATGGAACTTTGTGCAAGCATTTTCACTCTTTGCAGTGTAATTCAGTTACAAGTATGAAATGCACTACTGGAAAAAGTAAGATTTTTAAAAAATAAATTCATGCTTTTATACAGCAAAGACACAAATTGATCTGTAAAGTCACAGTGAAGTTTAAAAGTTATATTTCAAATAAATGCTTTCGATCTTTCTCTTCTATTCATCAAAAATGTTTCTTGAGCAGCAAACCATCATATACGAATGATTTCTGAAGGATCATGTGACACTAAAGACTGGCGAATGATGCTGAAAATTCAGATTTGATCACAGGAATAAATTACATTTTAAAATGTATTACAATAGAAAACTGGTATTTTAAATCGTAATAAAATTTCACAGTATTAATGTTTATACTGTATTTCTGATCAAATAAATGCAGCCTTGGTGAGCAGAAGACATTTCTTTGAAAAACATTTAAAAATCTGTTGAATGCGTATTTGCTGTTCTTTTTTGAAATCATACAGAATAGAATGAAACTGCTACAAATGTCTTGGTGTTCAATTTCACATATTATAAATACAACAAAATAAACAAGTATTCATAATTCTATGAACCCCAAAATGGATTTGTAAACACTTGTAAAATCTTTAGATTTTAGATGCTGTCAATACTTTGTTATTGGAGTTTTTAATGCATTTACAAATGTACAAAAATGCATGTGCACTAGAACCACACTTTATGTATGAATACCTTTGAATACTAATGATTACATTGGTTTTGTGAGTCCAAGTATGAGAAATAGAGAGAAAACCTGAGAAGTACTAAATTAAGTGATAAAATAAAGCTGTTTTAATTTAATTTGCAATTATATGTATGTATTTTGTATATCAAAATGTATTTAAATTTATTAAAATGTATTTTGTATATCATTTACTCACACATAAAAGAAGATATTCTGAAGAAAGTTTTTGCCCAAATAATGGCAGTCAGTGGGGTCCAAAGCAGCTTTGATGGAATTTTTAAATGAACTATCCCTTTAATGCCTTTCAGTTTTATATATGATCTAAAGGCCAGATTTACTAAACAGGGCAAATTAGCATTAGAGCGCAATTCCAAAACAGCGCCGATGGGCCTGGAAATTTCTGCGGGTGATTTACTGACAATGCACAAATTAAAGAACACAGACGCAACATCTCATTTACATATCGACCAACGCAATATAGCAAGCGCAGCGCAAATTAGCGTAGTCGCAAACAAGCAGAGCCGATGCTCATCAGGTGTGAGTGATCTACTTACGACACAGGTGCAAAATAGTTTAAAGGGGTCATATGATGCTGCTAAAAAGAACATTATTTTGTGCATTTGGTGTAATGAAATGTGTTTATGCGGTTTAAAGGTAAAAAAACACATTATTTTCCACATACTGTACATTATTGTTTCTCCTCTATGCCCCGCCTTTTTGAAACGCGTCGATTTTTACAAAACTAATCGGTCTGAAAAGCGAGGTGTGCTCTGATTGGCCAGCTATCCAATGCGTTATGATTGGCCGAATACCTCAAGCGTGAGAAAGGAAAAAATGAAATCGCATCATATGACCCCTTTAAGACATGCTTTTTTGGGGTATTGTAATGGCGCAAATACCAGTAATTTGACGAAAGCAAACGTTAGTAAATCGCGTTGCATAATTCATTTGAATACTCTCCTCCCATAAATTTTGCGTCTGAAAGGGAAACTCCTACAAATTTCAGACAAATCCAATCGGAGTTATATTAAAAATGGTCCTGGCTATTCCAAGCGTTAACATTGCAGTGGGTGGGTGTTTCTGTTCAACAGTCCAAAACACGTCAAATAAAGCGTGCGCATCCATAATAAAACTAGGGCTGGGTTTTGACACAAATTTCATGATTCGATTCGATTCTCATTCACAAGCTTGTGATTCGATTCGATTCGATTACCGATTCGATTCAATATCGATTATTTTGGATATATATCAGGTACAGTACATGCCAAATTTTCTCAAGGAAAAAAAAATCTCAACTAATGCTGTAAAATATAAACGAGAGTTAGTTGGTACAACATTACTATAATATTGAAGGTTAAAATTAATGAAGTTTTTACAATAATAAAGTTACAGTTACATATTAATATTTCTAACGTACTTCAATTCGTTGTTGTTGTTGTTGTTTTTTTAATATAAACATTTAAATAGTGGCTGTCATCAAAACTTGATGGATTTATTCAAACATAAATTAAACATTGAAGAACAGTAAAAATTATAATGAATATGTCATATGGTGCATATATTAAGCAAAATGCCCCTCTCTGCAGTTTATTTTTCTATCTGACTAATGAGTTTATGGTCATGTTATGGTCAAATGTGACATTACGTGACATATTGTTTAGAAGCCATTAAATTGATGTCTTTGCGCGGCTGAAACACTGATTGAGC
>NW_015633534.1:273434-290301 GCF_001515625.1 Sinocyclocheilus rhinocerous
CAAAGGAAGCAAAGTTTCCTTACTTTAGCAAAGGAAACCCAGTCTCCTCTTGGCTTATATCGAAATCCTCTGACATTTTTCTTTACAAATCCTCAGTTTGTACTTGAGGCATTCATGACCGGCATTCTATTATGTTCTCTCTCCACGTTCGTCACTAATCACGCAATGCTGACGTCCTACGTCATCCGCCGGAACGGCTTCCGCATACCACAGTTAGCTGAAGTGAGAGAAAAGTGTTTATTACGTTTGAAATATGGATATTTTTCTTACAAAAATGGATGGATTCGCTACAGGAGGCCTTTATTCACCCCCCGGAGCCGTGTGAGGCACTTTTTACTATGAATGCGCGCACTTTATTTGACGTCTTTTGGACTGTTGAACAGATACACCCACCCACTGCAATGATAACGCTTGGAATAGCCAGGACAATTTTTAATATAACTCCGATTGTATTTGTCTGAAAGAAGAAAGTCATATTCACCTAGGATGCCTTGAGGGTGAGTAAATAACAGGCTAATTTTAATTTTTGGGTGAACTAACCCTTTAATGCCAAAAGACGGTTTGCGCTGACGCAAGCTGTTAGTACATCTGGCCCTAAGTTACTTGGTAACACTTTATTTTAAGAACCAATTCTCACTATTAACTAGTTGCTTATTAGCACGCACACTTCTAGCATATTGGCTGTTTATTAGTATTTATAAAGCATGTGTTAATGCCTTACTCTGCATGACCATATTTTAGATCCCTTAATCCACCCCCATACCTAAACTTAACAACTACCTTACTAACTATTGATAGGCAGCAAATTAGGAGTTTATTGAGGCAAAAGTTGTAGTTAGTTAACAGTAAGAACTGGTCCTCAAACTAAAGTGTGTTCAGTTATTATGTATATTTAAAATGCTAAGCTGACGCAGTCTCTCTTTACACCCCTCTAGTACTATTGCTGTAAGAAGGAGGAGTCGGAGTCAGAGGAGGAGGAGCCTGACTTCGCCGTCACGTCTCGTATGCCGCCGGTGCATTCAAACCACAACATCCTGGCGGCCACTGTCCCAACGGCAACCACTCCCAATGGGCCTGCCCTCTTCACGCCACCGCAGACACGAAAACTGACGCGTTCACAGACGTACTGTCCGTCCTGTACGCATTACGACCTGCCATTTTACCTGCAGCAGCCAGACGACCTGCGAAATGGCGGCGAACGCATTAGCTACCGCAGCGTGCATCAACAGGATTTGGGGCTGCCCGCTCCACTGCCTGCCCCGTTGCCCACCCCGCTGCCCACCCAGCTGCCGATGCCGATGCCGCTACCCAACTACCACAAACTAAACCTCAGCCGCTCGGTCACCATGAGGGAGATGTTCACGCGAAGCTGCAGCATTAGCACTGATGTGTAGCCAGCCAGAATTATATAATGCTAAATGCTAATGGCTAACTGCAACAACGCAGGCAACAGACTCAATTCTCACTGAAAGACATAATTCAGCATTTCATAAAGCTGTAGTGCTTGCCTGCGTAAAAAACAATGTCAACAATGTCCTCTGGAAACTCCCAGAGTGCCGAGCTTTTAGGAAGACGGCCCAGTGTGTTTGTTCATAACTGGAAACTATAAAGGCAAAAATGGGGTGAGAGCAAACATTTGGAGACCCTCTCCCTCCCTCTGCGCATCTACTTCACTCCTGAATCCCTTGTTTTGTGTTTTCGGTAATTGGAAAGAGGATTCAGAAAATAAATCTAAAGTTTTTATGCTTTCCTTAAATTTTTTTTCAGTTGCTTATTAGCACGCACACTTCTAGCATATTGGCTGTTTATTAGTATTTATAAAGCATGTGTTAATGCCTTACTCTGCATGACCATATTTTAGATCCCTTAATCCACCCCCATACCTAAACTTAACAACTACCTTACTAACTATTGATAGGCAGCAAATTAGGAGTTTATTGAGGCAAAAGTTGTAGTTAGTTAACAGTAAGAACTGGTCCTCAAACTAAAGTGTGTTCAGTTATTATGTATATTTAAAATGCTAAGCTGACGCAGTCTCTCTTTACACCCCTCTAGTACTATTGCTGTAAGAAGGAGGAGTCGGAGTCAGAGGAGGAGGAGCCTGACTTCGCCGTCACGTCTCGTATGCCGCCGGTGCATTCAAACCACAACATCCTGGCGGCCACTGTCCCAACGGCAACCACTCCCAATGGGCCTGCCCTCTTCACGCCACCGCAGACACGAAAACTGACGCGTTCACAGACGTACTGTCCGTCCTGTACGCATTACGACCTGCCATTTTACCTGCAGCAGCCAGACGGCCTGCGAAATGGCGGCGAACGCATTAGCTACCGCAGCGTGCATCAACAGGATTTGGGGCTGCCCGCTCCACTGCCTGCCCCGTTGCCCACCCCGCTGCCCACCCAGCTGCCGATGCCGATGCCGCTACCCAACTACCACAAACTAAACCTCAGCCGCTCGGTCACCATGAGGGAGATGTTCACGCGAAGCTGCAGCATTAGCACTGATGTGTAGCCAGCCAGAATTATATAATGCTAAATGCTAATGGCTAACTGCAACAACGCAGGCAACAGACTCAATTCTCACTGAAAGACATAATTCAGCATTTCATAAAGCTGTAGTGCTTGCCTGCGTAAAAAACAATGTCAACAATGTCCTCTGGAAACTCCCAGAGTGCCGAGCTTTTAGGAAGACGGCCCAGTGTGTTTGTTCATAACTGGAAACTATAAAGGCAAAAATGGGGTGAGAGCAAACATTTGGAGACCCTCTCCCTCCCTCTGCGCATCTACTTCACTCCTGAATCCCTTGTTTTGTGTTTTCGGTAATTGGAAAGAGGATTCAGAAAATAAATCTAAAGTTTTTATGCTTTCCTTAAATTTTTTTTCAAAAGACACACCAGTACACAGAAACGCTGACGTCTTGAATTTTTCAATATACGGTCTGAATTGAAAGTTTTCTATTGTTCATGTAGCTCGAGACATTTAGCTGAATAATAACTAATATAACCACCGACTTTGTTTTAACAAACCAACACATATAATACAACTTATGAAAAGCCCTAAGTGGGCTGCAATAAAACTGTTGGGTCAAAATGATGTAAGCGTTTGATTATGAGGTAACATATGGGATGAGAGGCATTATTTTATTAAGTTACTGTATGCGATTCTAAATATTAATAGATGTTTTCACAATTTGCGAACTGTTTGTTCTGTTTTGGATGTTTAAATAATTTGTTCTTCTTTATTCACATTTCTCCTATCTAAAAAGGTACAGGATTTTGTTTCACCTGCATTAACGGTATAAAGATTTCCACAAACCTGGATGTGAGATGGATATAAGGGCCATGGATTCTTGATTTCAAGGGCTACATTTGCTCTTTCTAAACGCTGCTTGTTGGACTATGAACAGAACATCTTCTGCCAGAAGGGTTTTTCTCTCTCGCTCTTTCTCTCTGCTGTTCATGCTTACAGAGGTGACAGTTAGCCTATTTCCTGCATTGTTGATGTGAAAACAAGTGGGGCGTTGCACCAACTTTCTTCTTTTTAATAATGACAGTGATTATCAAGAATATTTGTTCTGTTTCTAGCCTGTTTGACAGTGATATTCTTCTCTCGCTAGGTGTGTAGCCGCACACTACAGTCCTGCAGGTGACTGACTTCTGTGATCACCATGTGGTTGTGTTGTGATTTCAGATTTCTCTCCTAGCTATTCTTTCTCTCGTCAGAGCCCGTTTAAATCTCACGCTCTCTCTCATGTGCGCACATACACGTTTCAGTGCCTGTTAATACCAACTGTATTATTATTATTAGTAGTAGCAGTAGTATTACTATTATTATTATTTCTGAATAGTTTTTGCATCACTGCTTTATCACAGTATTTTTGTTTCAGTCATAGATCAATAATATTGTTTCATGTTCTAAAGTGATGCCGAAATGGTCCTGTAATTGATAATGCAATTAAGAATACAATGTGGATAATAAATTGGTTGAAAACATTTTGCCATGTGTTGAAGTTGAATACAAATTTAAAACCTACATTATTTGATATTTTCGATTCAACATTTTGGTTTATTTTCCGATTCTAAGATATGTCTAGTCAAGTACTTGTAATATAGCGCAGTATCAAAGTGAGCAGGTTCAGTATTTTAGATATCCTGTATCTAATGATACATTCAGAACACTGAGCACCTTATATGAATAGAATCAGATTCATTGTGAATTTGAATGTCAACATTTTCCATTACATTTTTGGTTGGGAGGTTGACCTTTCCTCAACTCTTGTCTCAAAAGTTTTTCCTTGACAAATAGTATATATCATGCAACAAGTCACATTTTAGATGGCTGAGCATTACTTTTGTAACATTTGCCATCAGCATCACACACTAAGACCTTAAGGTAAGCAACAGGAACATTAATTAACATGAATTAGCACAAACTTTATGCTACACTGAGTTGATCTTTAGCAAATCTGATATTAATTTTAGTGCCAACACTTCACAATAAGATTCAGTTTGTTAACATTAGTTAATGGATTGGATATCATGAACTAAGAGTGAGCAACTAGTTTTACATAATTTATTTGTCTAGGTTAATGTTAAAAAATTATAGTCATCAGTTTGTATTGTTCATGTTAGTTTGTACAATGTATATAAGTATATATAATATATACTTGAACTGTTAAAATGTATTAGTAAATGTAAAAAATTTACATTAAACTAAAGTAGATTAAAGGAATAGTTCACCCCAAAATTCAAATTAGCTTAAAACTTTACTCACCCTCAGATCATCCAAGTTTGTTTCTTCATCAGATTTGAAGAAATGTAGCATTACATCACTTGCTCAGCAGTGGATGCTCTGCAGTGAATGGGTGCCGTCAGAATGGGAGTCCAAACAGCTGATAAAAACATCACGATAATCCACAAGTAATCCACACCACTCCAGTCCATCAGTTAATGTCTTGTGTTTTGTGTTTTTATCAGCTGTTTGGACTCTCATTCTGACGGCACCCATTCACTGCAGAGGATCCATTACAGACTATATAAATCTGTAACTATATAAAAATGATAGTTATCAGTTTGTATTGTTTATTTTTAACTCGTGTTAGTTTGTGATGTAATGCTTAATTTCTCCAAATCTGTTCTGATGAAGAAACAAACTCATCTACATCCTGGATGGCCTGAGCATGAGTATATTTTTGTTGAACTATTCCTTTAAGAAATGCTGTAAAAGTATTGGTCATTATTAGTTCAAAATACTTTTTTCAGTTTCTCTGTATTTTATTGCTTAATATCCATGCAACAGTTATTTAGGTGATGCATGTTTGCTTTCATTTTGCGGCATAGCAGTCCAGTGCAGAAACTGTGGTGGAGTATGTTTTGGATGAGCACTCTGTCAGATTGGACTGAGAGTATCTGATAACATCAATCCACTGTCTTGTGGGTTCACTGTGCTTCAGATCTGGCTGGAGCACTCAAAGACTTTCAGATGCCAAAGTCACTGCAGTAGTATCTGTCTTGTAGTATGCAGTTTAGACAGATGTGTGTGTATTTCTAAATCATGTCTAATCAAGTAAATTTGGCACTCTAATCACGTTCTAGAGACAACTCAGTGATAATGGAGAGGTTAACTTTGAGAAGCTAAACTTTGCTGTGTCATAGTGAAGAGTCTGAATACTAACACTAAACTGAATATAATTACTAGAATATTTATATGATTATATTATTCATTTTCATGTTAGTAATCAGATTCGTGTTGTTCAGATTCAAAAGATATAATATTTTATATTTATAAATACTGATCAAATAAATATGAATATTTATAAATATACAAACATTATATTACATTAATAGTTAACTAGATGAGTTAAGTTTAAAACAAACTTTTAATTTGGCTTGAGAAAACCTAGAAGCAGTTTAGCAGATTAGATAGATGTTGATAGCATGTTGCTAGCATGATTAAGCACATTGCTAACATGATTTAACATGTGGCCAGTATATTTTTAACATGATTAACATGTTTTTAACACAACTAGCATGTTGTTAGCATGATTAACATGTTGTTAGCATGATTAACATGTTGTTAGCCTGTGTCTAGCATAATTAGCCTGTTTTGCTGACACGATTAGCATATTGTTAGCATGTTGTCAGCCTGTTTCTAGCATGATTAGCATATTGCTAGCATGCAGGATTAGCATGCTGCTAGCATGTTTTAACATAATTAACATGTTGTTAGCCTGTGTCTAGCATAATTAGCCTGTTTCTAGCATGATTAGCATATTGCTAGCATGCAGAATTAGCATGCTGCTAGCATGTTTTAACATAATTAACATGTTGTTAGCATGTTTCTAGCACGATTAGCGTGTTGCTAGCATGTTTTAACATGATGAATATGTTGCTAGAATGTTTCTAGCATGATTCCCATGTTGTTAGCATGATTAGTATGTTGTTAGCATGTTTCTAGCATGATTAGCATGTTTTTAGCCTGATGGATATGTTGTTAGCATGATTAACATGCCGTTAGCATGTTGATATCATGTTTCTAGCATGATTAGCATGTTGTCCTATATAGGATAGTCATTAAGCTTTGCTAGTGACAGACAGCTTAAACACTGTATAAGTCTTACTGTACAGAAGATTTGACCCCCTCAATGAAAGTTTATGGGACTTTTCGTAGTTTCGATCGACGGTTTAATGAAAATCATAAGTCCAATCATTTAGAAAAGATATAGCAAAGTCTGAAGGTCTGACCTGATTTGTTGGTTGTAGCTTGAAAATTCTGCCCAAATTTGGTCTCAGAAGAAGAAGAAGAAGTTAAAAAGTAGATCAGTAAGTTGGCTTTCTCAAACCAACTTAATTAATAATAATAATAATCACACAAAAGTTTGAAAAAAATTTAAGCAGTGTACAGGTGCATCTCAATAAATTAGAATGTCGTGGAAAAGTTCATTTATTTCAGTA
Source organism: Sinocyclocheilus rhinocerous (assembly GCF_001515625.1). Classification (NCBI taxonomy): domain Eukaryota; kingdom Metazoa; phylum Chordata; class Actinopteri; order Cypriniformes; family Cyprinidae; genus Sinocyclocheilus; species Sinocyclocheilus rhinocerous. Next base: position 280,390 of record NW_015633534.1, read on the forward strand.
ATTCAACTCAAATTGTGAAACTCGTGTATTAAATAAATTCAGTGCACACAGACTGAAGTAGGTTAAGTATTTCATTCTTTTAATTGTGATGATTTTGGCTCACATTTAACAAAAACCCACCAACTCACTATCTCAACAAATTAGAATACTCCATAAGACCAATAAAAAAAAATTTTTTAGTGAATTGTTGGCCTTCTCACGACATTCTAATTTATTGAGATGCACCTGTAAATACGTCATAAAGACACTGTATTAATAACACGTACATAATTTATTTTATAACAGTGTGTATGTGTTTAGATTGGTTAAAACTCAGATGTGAATTTTCAGTAAAGTGAAGGAATTTTTTTTCCTGTGCTGAATTATGTAAGGCCATAATGTTTCCCAGCATGCAGCTGTGCTGGCCGGCCCACTAGAGGAGTATTGATGTTTTATGACATGCTTTGAATTATCTCTCTGCGAGATGAACCTCGTTCTCTCTGTCAGTGATCTCTCTGCATTCCCTCGGTCTGCTTACAGAGCCGGCGTAGAGAGCTCGTGTCGGACGCGTGTTTTACAGCCACTGACTCAAGGGAAGAGGTGGGCGGCTGGATGAATTACAAACATGATGAAATGCAAATAAACATGCAAATGTGTGTCCACATCTATAACTTTTCCATACTGGACTGGACTGGATTCTGCCTGAGAAGAGTGCTGAAGGCAATCAAGATATATTTGTGATGGTTTAAAATTAAGTCACATTGTGATTAGTATGGAGCCATGCACATGACATGCAAAAAAAAAAAAAAAGCATGGCTTATTAATTTGTAGCCATGTTTTATTGATTAGTTTCCTTATTTTAGTGAAATTGTGCGCCATATTTTACTAATTAATTTGGTCAACAAGTTAATAAAATAAAACATGGTCACAATTTAATAAGTTTTGGTTATTGAATTCATGTCATGTGTGGAGCTCAGGAAGTTGAGTAAGTAATGTTGTGAACATTGTTTGTCAGACTCAGATGCTATTGGGGGAGGGACATTCTCATTTGAGAGCATTTGATTGGACAAAAATCTATATAGTGCAGGATGAGTCATGAATATAATTGATCCATTTTCTCAACAGTGAAAGATGACTGTGGTATGTGGGAAAAGTGCATTTGGTCAACCTTTAGGTATAAAGTAGAATACAAATGACCTAATTTAGCACACAATTGTTCTTATTTCATCTTTAACATGTTTTATATTTGGGCAGACTTTAGAAACGGTCATTAGACTAGTTTAGAGTTTTAAGGAATAGTTCACCCAAAAATGAAAATTTGCTGAAAATGTACTCACCCCCAGGCTATCCAAGATGTAGATGAGTTTGTTTCTTCATCTGAACAGATTTGGAGAAATGTAGCATTATGCCACTTGCTCAGCAATGGATGCTCTGCAGTGAATGGGTGCCGTCAGAATGAGAGTCCAAACAGCTGATAAAAACATCACAATAATCCACAAGAAATCCACACCACTCCAGTCCATCAGTTAACATCTTGTGAAGTAAAAAAAATCTTAATGTTCGTAAGAAACAAATCCATCATCAAAGCTAAAATACGAGTGCTTTATGGATAATATTGCTTTTTCCAGTGAAAAGACTTCTCATCTGAATCAGGAGAGAAATATGCACAGATCAAGCACTGTTTACAAATGAAAACAGCCCAAAACAGATGAAAACAAACATGTTTGGTGATTTTGATGTGAGAGGATAACAGGAGATTAACTTTTTTCACCTGAGGAAGCGTTATTATAGATTATGGGCTCGTTTTTTCCCAGAAGCGACGGTTTAAAGTTTCTTACAGTGTTTTTATCAGCTGTTTTGACTCTCATTCTGAAATATAAAACATAGGTCATTCTTATGTACTTTTAAATTGCATGGAAATTAAAACAATTCATTCTTTATTCATTAATTTAGTGAAAACAGCATGGGAATGTCGCTTGTTTTATGCTTTATTTCTTGCATAAATCTATTTCAGAGCCAATACATAAATATTGAGATTCACAGTAATATTGTCAAGAGGTTATTTGATCAGCATTTCATTCTAAGATTGTTACAGAACCTTTTAAAGAAATGCAGTCATTCTCGCTGCATTAACTTTTACTTTTACAAATGAAATACCACCTCAGGTCAAGAGTGAATACAGCAAAAACAAGGCAGTACTTACTGGCGTAAAAATTATAATTAAACTTTATTTGGAGTACTACTTGTGTACAATGCACATTTCTTAATATTTAACCTAAAATGTGTTTTAATGTAACTATTGATGAGAATTGTATGATTGTCTTTAAATGCAAGATAATTTAAAGTGAATACCTGAAGTAAACTTCCACTTTAGCACAATCGAATATGCTTCAGTATATCTTTAGTTGGACTACTTCCACACAATTAAAGTGCATTAAGTTCAAAATTAGTTGTTCCAAATTAGCAGACTTGATATACCAGTTTAGTATACTAAAAGTACAAATGCAGGGTATTTTCTTTAAGTACATAAATATGTAAATGTATTTGTAGCATACTTAGCATGAAATAAATGTATTTCAAATACATTTTAGTATATAAAAAAACGCCGGTTTAAGCTGGTCTTGTCAGCAGGTTTTCTGCAGAAGCAAACAGACGCAATCATGCAAATAAAATGTATTATTTGTTTGGTGTGAGGAGTGAAGAGCCACCGCAGGCTTGTTGTTTAAATCTGGAGGAAGAGAGGAGGATTTTTCATCCTACCCTCTCACTCACTCTCCCCCAGCTCTTTGTATAGACAGAGAATAAATAAACATGACTCAGGAGTGCCGGCCGAATGGACTAATTTGTCCTTTTCCTTTTATTTATTTATTTAAAGCCTTCTTCCTTTGACACTGCTCATTCAACCACAGGCAGTCGGCTCCTGAAATGGCCATAAGCTCACAGGATTTTGAACAGATATTACATAGATGTGTACAGTGAACGCTGACTCAGTTTGTCTCAAGCAGCCGTGAGCAAGACAAATCTGCAGCACACAGTAAAGGTAAGTATTTTGCTTAGTTGCATATGGCTTACATCAGAAACCATACATCATACAAGTTACATCATAAATTAGCGTTGGGAAATTGATATAAAAACACTCCATATTTTGTTAGTTGTTTTCCTTGATTCATAAATTAATAACGATGAAAACACTTTGTAAATAATTCTTTTAGTTCAGTTCAATGAGCAAATCTCACAAAAACAAGTCCTACATTTATGGCCAAATTCAAAAGGGGGGAAAAACTGTGACTAAACTATTGTTTATTATAAATTATAAATGATATTTATTATTCATTAATGAAATTATATTCTATATTAATATGTGTAATACAGGTGCATCTCAATAAATTAGAATGTCTTGGAAAAGTTCATTTATTTCAGTAATTCAACTCAAATTGTGAAACTCGTGTATTAAATAAATTCAATGCACACAGACTGAAGTAGTTTAAGTCTTTGGTTCTTTTAACTGTGATGATTTTGGCCATTAATAGAATTGCTTTAATTTGTACCCTTGTTTTAACTTGAAATTAGGCAGTAATTAAGTAATTTCTTATTAACCCAGACATTTTAGTTTCTGTGAGATTCACCTCAGTAGTGAAGGATTCACAGAGAGAGACAAAATAACAGAATTAACCATGAACTAAACACTTTTGTCTCCTTCCTGTCAGATGGGTCTCCATATCATCATTATGAACTGAAAGACTTGAAAAATGTCTTCTTCCATCATCTATGTGATGATTGACAAACTAAATATCTCACAGCCTTAGGCCCTCTATATCATAAACGCGTCCCTTCAGACCTGCACTAGCCACAGATAAAGTGTGTGATGTACTAGTTTTCCACTCTCTCTCGCTGTGCAGCAGAAACTCTGAACACTGGCAGAGGTGATACTTTTTAACAGCTTCCCTGATAACTACATCTAAACATCAGCGGATTTCCACCTCCTCGTTCCTCCCTCTAAAACGCAAGTCTTCTCGCAGAAGCGTGTAATATCTCACTACACACACTTCAGATGTGTGTTACAGCATTACATCGAGTCAAGATGTTCTGAAGACACTCAAAACACCTAGCAACCACACAGCAACACCTTAGTTCTTTGTCTAAAGGTTACATTCTGTGTTCCCTTCATCCATACTAAGATGCTTCCACATTATACAGTTTGTTAATCAAATCAAAGGACATTTTAATTGTGTGCAGTGATTTAGAAAGAGTAGGAGTCACTCTGATGAGGGCCGTGGAGGTCATGTCATTATTGGGATGCAAACACTGTTCAGTCAGTGGACCACGCTTTTACTTCTGCATACTTATATAGTGGTGCTTTCATTAAAAGAAGGTCTGAAAAACGTTCGGTGCATTGATGACACATTTTTAACCATTTACAATAACTGTCGCTAAATATCCCACAATCAATTCCCATTACTTTACTCATCAGTGAGACTGCCTGGTTATACATGTTTGGTTCTTGTAAGCAGTGTTTTACTGGATCTATGTTCTTTATGAACGCTGTTTTTGTGCTTTGATATCTAATCTCTAACTTTCTACTGGGAAATTGTAAATACTTTTCTTCACCTTACATTCTAACGCACCCATTTTATGGTTTTGCATACATTGTGAAATGCCGCCATCTAACGACAAAATATGAAACTGCTTTATGACTGCATTACTCATTTATCCTATCCTGGTTATACATGTTTGGTTCTTGTAAGCAGTGTTTTACTGGATCTCTGCTCTTTATGAACGCTGTTTTTGTGCTTTGATGTCTGATATCTAATCTCTAACTTTCCACTGGGAAATTGTAAATACTTTTCTTCACCTTACATTCTAACGCACCCATTTTATGGTTTTGCATACATTGTGAAATGCCGCCATCTAACGACAAAATATGAAACTGCTTTATGACTTCATTACTCATTTATCCTATCTATAATGTGTTTATTTATTTGCTACATAATAAAACCTATTTAGTTATTTTTCAAATTTTAACATTCACAGTTTATTGTATATTACTGTATGCATATGAAAGTTCCCCAAAACCTTAAGAATTTTAGTCGTATTGTCATTTATTTGAATATTTTTGTGAAGACACTCTAGAACAATGCATCGAATTAGAGAACATTATTTAGTATAACGTAAATACAACTGGAAAAATTAGTGTAAAATAGTTTCTGACTCTTATTTGCAGAAATAACATCTGTTTCCACACTTTACAGTGTGTGCGTAAAATATCTAATGGCGTGTACCGGAAGTGTTTCAATGGACCAATCAAAACGCTCATACCTCAGAGAACCAATCAGAGCTATTACGTATGATGACGCAACAAGGCGGGAATTTTTTCATCAGACTTTTTACAGGCTCAACCTTTTTACTTATGAGCAATTTATGACTTACCACAATTTCCCGATTCCTCCAAAAGAGTTTATACAGTGGTTAAAGCAATCTCACCTGGGTTAATTCATCTTGTTAAAAGCCACTCCCTATATAATCAAAGAAGAACAGTCACAATACAATCTACTTTGTTCTTGGATGGAATTGATTTTTTAGACAAGAAATGTACCAATAGACATGTACGCCAAATCTTTCAATTCAAGAAAAAAATTTCTCCAAGAGGAAAGATCTATTGGAGATCTTTGGTAGAAGATATAGATTGGAGAAGGGCCTGGCTTTTACCTGGAAAATACTGTATTTCCAATAAAGCTAAAGAAATACATTTCAAAATTTTACATAAAATATATCCTGTAAACTCTAATATTTCTAAATATCTGGACATTGACAGTTCATGTGCTTTTTGTAAGCAATCAGAAGAGACATTTGCACATTTGTTTTATGATTGCCCAATATCCAAGCAATTTTGGTCTGACCTTGGCTCCTATATATTCAATTCGGCCAATGTTACTTATTCTTTCAGTCTAAACGACATTATTTTTTATTATATTGATGATAAAAAATAGACCCCTAGAGTATATTGTTAACTTCTTTATTTTATATGGCAGATTCCCCCATTTTATGGTTTTGCATACATTGTGAAATGCCGCCATCTAACGACAAAATATGAAACTGCTTTATGACTGCATTACTCATTTATCCTATCTATAATGTGTTTATTTATTTGCTACATAATAAAACCTATTTAGTTATTTTTCAAATTTTAACATTCACAGTTTATTGTATATTACTGTATGCATATGAAAGTTCCCCAAAACCTTAAGAATTTTAGTCGTATTGTCATTTATTTGAATATTTTTGTGAAGACACGCTAGAACAATGCATCGAATTAGAGAACATTATTTAGTATAACGTAAATACAACTGGAAAAATTAGTGTAAAATAGTTTCTGACTCTTATTTGCAGAAATAACATCTGTTTCCACACTTTACAGTGTGTGCGTAAAATATCTAATGGCGTGTACCGGAAGTGTTTCAATGGACCAATCAAAACGCTCATACCTCAGAGAACCAATCAGAGCTATTACGTATGATGACGCAACAAGGCGGGAATTTTTTCATCAGACTTTTTACAGGCTCAACCTTTTTACTTATGAGCAATTTATGACTTACCACAATTTCCCGATTCCTCCAAAAGAAAATACTTTTTACAGGCTCTGGTGCGTCTCGTTAAACGCTCAAAACTCGCTCGTAAATAAGATGCTCGCTCATTAAAATCGTATCATCTCCGCGTCTGAACACTTCACGTCAATTTCGGAAGAAATGAACGCGACAGCGGAGCTACAAATGAACACGGAAGCCGTTGTTGGTGCGCACGTCAAAGTGGTTACGCCACGACAAAGGGGCGTGTCTTTACGGGAAGGTAAACAAATATAGCAACTCTGCAAACGTTCAATACAAATCTGTTTTAGCATGAATAGCAACGTTTGTTTACTCTATACAGACCTCCAGATTCCAGATGTAACGCCAGGAGCGTCAATTCAGGTTTTAAATCTCCAGTACGTAACGTTGAAGTTTTTTAATTGAATCATATGTATTCAGAGGACTACTGTATTAATACTATGTGATTTTACCAAAGTAAGTTAGTAGCCTGTGACGTGATGCATAGACCTGTTACAAAGCAGTATTCATGGGAATTTGATAACTACAAAACACGCATGATACTTGCTGTGTAGCATAACTGATAACAGACTTCAGATATAAGAATTAAGGCTGATATATATGGAAAGCCGTTTTAACATTTAATCTATAAGCCGTACTAGTAACTATTTTCATGCTACTAGTACTTACTTTTTAGATACTAGTATCTTTTCCATTAAGTACGTTACTAGTACTTATTCATTAGCTAATAGTGCTTATTCTTTAGGTACTAGTGTTTATTCTTTAGGTACTAGTGTCTTTTGTAAAGTTACTAGTACTTATTCATTAGATACTAGTGCTTATTCTTTAAGTACTAGTGCTTATTCTTTAGGTACTAGTGCTTATTCTTTAGGTACTAGTGCTTATTCTTTAGGTACTAGTGCTTATTCTTTAGGTACTAGTGCTTATTCTTTAGGTACTAGTGTCTTTTGTAAAGTTACTAGTACTTATTCATTAGATACTAGTTCTTATTTATTAGACGCTAGTACTTATTCCAATAGTGACTAGTATTTAATTATACTCTTCTTGTTAAGAAAAATAGAACTAGTACTTATTTTTGAGTTACTAGTAACCTTTTCGACCAAAGATATCCCGAACTTAATAGATACTAGTACTTTTTAAATTTGCATTTCTGCCCAGTATGGTAATCGTATGTTGAATATTAATGAGCCAGCAACATATAGGAGAGAGATTAGACAGGAAACGAAAACAAGGAGACGGATGTACTTTTTTTGAGGAAACCACATAGAAAAAAACAATCATTTGTACACAAGCACATAGAAAACTTATTTTTGTCAGTTTTGTTAACACTGTAATTTTGTAAACATAGTAGCCTAATGTGTTAGTTGGTCATTGTACGAGTGACCTCTGGTGGCAGGATGGAGATAAGACACCAATTTTATTATATATTATTTTCCTCTTTTTCCTTCAGTTAAAACAATAAATATCATATCAGGGCTGTACGTTAACTTTTTTGCATATAGCACTGGTGCTACAGACACTGAATGTTTTCACATTAATGTTCTGTACAGGGCACACAAAATCCAAACCTTATGGTTTTCAGACAAACATTTATTTGGAAAAAAAGGCCAAAAAGTTTTAATAAAAAAAAAAAAAAACAGGTTTGCTGTACTTGTAGGGCTGCACAATTTTGCCAAAAAATGTGTTTTTATCAATATAACTAATAATGATTATGGTTATTATTTCTAAATAAAAACATTAAACAAAATAAGGAATATTACTTTTGTACACTATTTCACTATAATATACAAAACTGTGTATTTAATAATAAATATAGCTGCAAGAAAAGAAAAAAATGTACACTTCTCTACACTTGAGAAAAACGTAAGGATTTGCAAATGTTTACCTCAAAGTTCTTAATAATTTTTGCTATTTTTACCCAATTTAGGGTTTTGTGAGCAATAATGAGTACTCAATTGTAATTTCTTTTTCATTCATACTCGTCGCCAGAGGGTGCCCTTGCGCAGAAACTCCACAAGTGAGAACATTTTGCAAATAACATTTGAAATTAGAAAACAGACTGTTAAGGTACAATGACAATTGGATTTTAATAGTGAGTAAGAACAAACAACCTGTTGCGAGGGATTTAGAGTATTAACAAGTCAAACACAAGTGAGACTCACTGATGACGTTCCAGGAAATCCCTTATATGGACAAAGACATTTGGCTTTCGCTGTAGATGTAGCCTAGTAGCTTAATAACATGCAGATTTACTGATGAAACATGAAGGCAATAAACAATGATTGCGACAATATATCACAGGTGCAGAAGCCTAGTATGGTGAAATCTCCAGTGTGCCCTGAGGTAGAAGTCCAGGAGCTCAAGAAAACACTTGATCGGCTGGATTCAGAGATCGACTTGTTGGAAAAGGAGTAGGTAGTGAATGTGGAAAAAAGAGATACAATATGCTGTTGTATGTTCATACTGACGATAGCAAGGAATATTAGGTTCAGAATTATTTTCTTAGTTTAAGGTTGTTGGGAGATTCTTAAAAAAACTTGTTTAAAAATTTGCACAAGGTACAATGACAATTGGATTTTAATAGTGAGTAAGAACAAACAACCTGTTGCGAGGGATTTAGAGTATTAACAAGTCAAACACAAGTGAGACTCACTGATGACGTTCCAGGAAATCCCTTATATGGACAAAGACATTTGGCTTTCGCTGTAGATGTAGCCTAGTAGCTTAATAACATGCAGATTTACTGATGAAACATGAAGGCAATAAACAATGATTGCGACAATATATGGTTTTATCTTTGTTTTTCAAGCCATCTTGGGTATTTTTATAAGAATAAAGTATATTTAAAATGCAATGCTAATCGACATAGCCTTTATCACTGTAACTTATAGAATAATATAAAGTGGCATGATTTCTGCCTCATTCTGTTTAATGAAACCATGTCAGATCACAAAAATACGTTATTTCAAAGACTCGACTGATGTTGTGTAGTGAATTTGGACTAAAACATATCATTATACTTTTGTTGGACTACAGGTGAGGTTTGTAATCTTTCCTTGTGTTTTCATGATAACCAATTAGCAAGATAGTCTAACATACAAAGCCAGTTACCCCTACTTAACAATCAAATTAATTCAGCATATTAATGTATTGTATTGAGATACTGGTACAAATTCATTAGATACTAGTAACTAGGGCTGTGCGATTAATCGAAATCGAATCGAAATCGCGATTTGAGACGTTGCGATTTCATAATCGCAAAGCCTGCGATGCGGACGCGATATTACTCTGTTCCAGAGCATATGCATGACTGCCAGCCTTGAGTTGCAAT
>NW_015633534.1:290349-290573 GCF_001515625.1 Sinocyclocheilus rhinocerous
ATATATATGAACGCGCTGTTTCACCTCTGAGAACTTTTAAGGCTTATTCTGTGGCGTTTATAAAAGCCTTTTGACGAGTTGTGTCAGAGAGCTGTAAAAACGGTTATGCTCACCAAGTGAATGAATCGCGTTTGTGCCGAACTCTTATTACAAAGCAAAAACAAACACTCTTCTTCGATCCATGAACGTTTCTCTCAGTTAATGTGCGCGATGTCATCTCACAG
>NW_015633534.1:290586-333502 GCF_001515625.1 Sinocyclocheilus rhinocerous
GGAAGATGAAAATAGCGCAAAAAAGCTTAAAATTAACCAGTTTTCTCCAACAGTTAAAATTATCGGATGCTAACATTGTCTTTTATGATGTGCAACACAAACACCTCTGCTAAAATCTCAGAAAAAGTAGTCTGGGGTTTCATGACCCTTTAATGAATAAGTACTAGTACTTAATGGAAAAGATACTAGTATCTAAAAAATAAGTACTAGTAACATTAAATTAGATACGTGCGGTTTATAGATTAAATGTTAAAACGGCTTGCCATAGATATGCATATATGGTGAGCTGTCTGTGGTCTGTCACAGGTGCAGAAGCCTAGTATGGTGAAATCTCCAGTGTGCCCTGAGGTAGAAGTCCAGGAGCTCAAGAAAACACTTGATCGGCTGGATTCAGAGATCGACTTGTTGGAAAAGGAGTAGGTAGTGAATGTGGAAAAAAGAGATACAATATGCTGTTGTATGTTCATACTGACGATAGCAAGGAATATTAGGTTCAGAATTATTTTCTTAGTTTAAGGTTGTTGGGAGATTCTTAAAAAAACTTGTTTAAAAATTTGCACTGCAGAAAAAATGTAATGTGAAAAATGTGGGAGATGGCAAGTGATTCCATTAGAGTTGTTTTAGAACTCATATGCAACATTTTAATAGGAATAATTTACCCATACATTAAAATTTGCCATTATTTACTCACCCTCATGTCGTTCTAAACCTCCATGACGTTCTTTTTTTTTTGTGGCACACTGAATATGTTCTGAAGACCATCCTTCACTCTTTTCCATTTAGTGAAATTGAACTCAATGAAATGAAATAACGAAAGCAGCACTGTTAACCCTTGATGCCTACTGAATCATATGGGATACAATCTTATAAGGCCTCTAAATTATTAACATGGTTAAAATTTGGCTGAAAAGGTATTATACACTGTCCACTACATGCCTTCTGTCGTCTTAACATGGCTTGCCATAGATATGCATATATGGTGAGCTGTCTGTGGTCTGTCACAGGTGCAGAAGCCTAGTATGGTGAAATCTCCAGTGTGCCCTGAGGTAGAAGTCCAGGAGCTCAAGAAAACACTTGATCGGCTGGATTCAGAGATCGACTTGTTGGAAAAGGAGTAGGTAGTGAATGTGGAAAAAAGAGATACAATATGCTGTTGTATGTTCATACTGACGATAGCAAGGAATATTAGGTTCAGAATTATTTTCTTAGTTTAAGGTTGTTGGGAGATTCTTAAAAAAACTTGTTTAAAAATTTGCACTGCAGAAAAAATGTAATGTGAAAAATGTGGGAGATGGCAAGTGATTCCATTAGAGTTGTTTTAGAACTCATATGCAACATTTTAATAGGAATAATTTACCCATACATTAAAATTTGCCATTATTTACTCACCCTCATGTCGTTCTAAACCTCCATGACGTTCTTTTTTTTTTGTGGCACACTGAATATGTTCTGAAGACCATCCTTCACTCTTTTCCATTTAGTGAAATTGAACTCAATGAAATGAAATAACGAAAGCAGCACTGTTAACCCTTGATGCCTACTGAATCATATGGGATACAATCTTATAAGGCCTCTAAATTATTAACATGGTTAAAATTTGGCTGAAAAGGTATTATACACTGTCCACTACATGCCTTCTGTCGTCTGATTGATAATTCATAGTTTTTTTTTTTAGCTATGTCCACCTTTAGCTTCAAGTTCATGTGTCTTTTTGATGTGAATTTTTACTAGCTGTTATAACGTAAACATTATTTTTATAAAGAATAACTTCTAAGTTGTTAGTAATATTTCATGAACACTTACTGTACTGAAGCAACTTAAGTTTATTTGATTATCCATACATCTTTTTTTTTTTTTTATCATGTTAAACTGTGAGTATCAAATATGATCGATCAGTCTTTTAAAGAACTTTTATTTGTTCATCTCAATCATCATTGCATTGCATTGCATTATATGTTTTGAAACAACAGAGCTTTTATCATAAAACTAAGCATTTAAATATCATCTTACAAGGACATTATTGTGAGATATAGAGTGCAATATGATATTTATATGCATTTTATGTAAGTAGTCTGTTATACTGTTATAAAGTTCTCATTGATTTACATTACAAGCTATCAGAATTTCAGTTCACTTTTTGGCCATTTAAATATCAGCAACTAAAAATTTCATATTTTTGCAGTTTGTGCCTCTGAATAAAATCAATGTGTTTTTTTTCCTCCTTGAGAATGAGCAGAATATTCTCATACTATGAGCCATAAATATAGCTCAATTTATTTGTATACATACAAATTAAGTTTGACACACACACACACACACACACACATATATATATATATATATATATATATATATATATATAAACTGTTGCATTTCAGAAATGTATATTTTTGTGATAATTATTTCATATATGAGGCTATTCCTTTAATACAATACATAAAAATATCTCAAATAATCTGGTTCTTTGTTGTTAATTACATTGTTATACTACCTAAGAAAAGAAAGTGCTTCATTGTGATTGATTGTCATATTAAACTGAGCTTGTGTTCCTCTGTTCTTGTGTTTGTAGAGGATTTGTTGTACAAGAGCTGGATCAACACATCGACCTGCTGCACGAATACAATGACATCAAAGACATCGGACAAACTCTGCTGGGCAGATTAGGTAAAACCTGCAATCGTGACTTATGTTGGTCTGATACTCAACATATTTCACATTTCATACTGTTAACTGTTTATCTCCTACACACATCTCCCATCCCACTCATATAAGTGGGTTACAGCCTCTATACGCTTAGCATTTCTGTCTAGTGTCAGGATTATGATAATGGCATCCTCTGGTATTATCGCTGCATTCTGTAATATAATGGACCCTTTCAGACTCCCAGCATGCTGAGTTTCTTGCATGCTTCAGCCTTGCTGTGACTTCAGCTGGTCTGAGGGCCAGAGGGGGTCTGTGCCACGTCATTGTCCCCCATGTGATCATTGACAAAGACAACTGTCTCTCTGTGTCTCTCTCAGCCGGCCTGCGTGGAGTGACCACACGAGACTTGTACAGTCACTTTGGCCTCGAGTTGGACGACTGACTGAGCTTCATGTGAGGAGATAGAGTAACTGGAAGGCATCTTAATACTGTTAGTGTTATATCTTTGTATTTATAACAAATACACCAGGTTGTTTTCTTCATGCTGTTGTGGTGGATGAGAGAAATTGAGACATTTCAGTGAAATTACAAAACATGCTTTTACAAAAAATTTAACATGCTTAAAGGAATAGTTCCTTTAGCTAAAAATGATAATCTGCTGAAAATGTACTCGCCCTCAGGACATCCAAGATGTTGATGAGTTTGTTTCTTCATTGGAAAAGATTTGGAGAAATGTAGCATTACATCACTTGTTCACCAATGGATCCTCTGCAGTGAATGGGTGCCGTCAGAATGAGAGTCCAAACAGCTGATAAAAACATCACAATAATCCACAAGTAATCCACACCACTCCAGTCCATCAGTTAATGTCTTGTGAAATTAAAAGATGTATGTTTGTAAGAAACAAAATCATCAATGAGACGTTTTTAACTTTGATTTGAATTTATATTGATTTCTCCAGTGAAAAAGTAATCTCTTCTGAATCAGGAAAGAAATATGCACAGATCAAGAACCGTTTACAAGCAAAAAACAGTTCTAAACAAATATGTTGGTGGATTTTGATGTGAGAGGACAACAGAGGATGGACTTTTCCACTGGAGGAAGCGTTATTATGGATTATGGACCGATATTTTGGCCAGAAGCGAAGGTTTAAAGTGAAAACATCTTACTGATACATTTGTTTCATACAAACACGCAGCTTTTCACTTCACAAGACATTAACTGATGGACTGGAGTGGTGTGGATTACTTGTGGATTATTGTGATGTTTTTATCAGCTGTTTGGACTCTCATTCTGACGGCACCCATTCACTGCAGAGGATCCATTGGTGAACAAGTGATGTAATGCTACATTTTTCTAAATCTGTTCCCATGAAGAAACAAGCTCATCTATATCTTGGATGGCTTGAGGGTGAGTACATTTTAACCAAATTTTTGGGTGAACTATTGCTTTAACTCTGAGTCCATGATACATATAAACCTTCAAAGAAATGGAAAGGCTTCTGTAAACATTGTGAGAAGAATTGCCTCAGAGTTTATCTCAGCTCCTGCACTGCACACATTTTTCCTCACATTGTGTTTGTGCCAAAAGTTTGTGTTTGTGTTTTTTCTTCATGAGAGATTGTGTATGAAAATCTGTCTACGCCCATAAACTTGTCATCCAAATCTGGTGAATTAAAGGAATAGTTCACCCAAAAATTACATTTCGGTCATCACATACTCACCTTCATGTTGTTTCAAAACCTGTGCGACTGACTTTCTTAGTGGAACCCAAAACGAGATGAGATGAAACTTTGAAGAATATTCACAAAACTCTTATTTAGACTTTTACAGCCCATTTGCATTGCATGTCAGTGAGCAGCATGAACATTCTTCAAAACACCTTATTTTGTGTTCCACTGAAGAAAGTCAGTCATAACAGTGTAAATAGTCATACAAATGTTTGTTTACGTGTGAACTATTCCTTCGAGCAAGTCCTATGGCAAATTTATTTAACTGCATTACTGTTGGTTTCCAATTTCAGTTTGTTACTCTACATAAAACAAACAAATGTATTTATTTCAAAGTTCATATGCCATATTTGTGTGATTGCTCAAATGTTTTGTTACAAAAACTGATTTAACTGTGTAAAAGTTGAACTAAATACACTTTATGTAAGTTAAGATAGTGAATATTAGTCTCAATATTTTTGGATAGCATAGATAAAACCATCTGCTACACTGATAGCAAATTTGCCTCGTTAAACTGACAGTTGTAAAATGTTATCAAACATGATATCCGAAGTGAAGTGGATTTACGAAATCAAAACAAGAAATGTCTGTTTTGCTTCTATTACCACATGCAATTTTAATTGACCGTTCGCGGACATGCCAAATATATATATATATATGTACACTACCGGTCCAAAGTTTGGGATCAGTAAAACTTGTAATGTTTTTTAAAGTAGTCTCTTGTGCTCATCAAGGCTGCATTTATTTGATCAAAAATACAGAAAAAACAGTAATCTTGCAAAATTTAATGTTATTACAATATAAAATATTGGTTTCTATTTTAATTTCCCTTAAAATATCATTTATTTCTGTGATGCGAAGCTGAATTTTCATCAGCCATTACTCCAGTATAAAGTGTCACATGATCCTTCAGAAATCATTCTAATATGCTGATTTATTATTAGAATTATCAATGTTGGCAACAGTTGTGCTGCCAAATATTTTTTTGGAAACTGCGATACTTTTTTCAGGATTCTTTAATGAATAAAAAGTTAAAAAGAACAGCATTTATTCAAAATATAAATCTTTTCTAACGATATAAATCTTTGCTATCACTTCTTAACAATTTAACACATCCTTGCTGAATAAAAGTTTTAATTTCATTCAAAAAAAGAAAGAAATGCTCTTCTTGTTAACTTTTTATTCATCAAAAAGTAAAAATAAAATAATTTTGATTCCAAACTTTTGACCGGTTGTGTGTGTATGTGTATATATATATATATATATATATATATATATGTATATATGAATGAACCAGAAGATATTGTGATTAGTTATAAAAGAGCATGAACAGATTCGTTGAAAAGTAATTTGTTAGGCAAAGCATGTCAACAAAATGTTCTCCGCAACCCATTTTTATAAGGGATTGAAAAAATTTTTTTGTGACGTCAGTCAAAAAGTTAAATTGTTTAAGCGGCAGGGCTGGTAATTTAATATTAGGATGGATATATATTTTTTATGCACTGTAATTGGTACTGGTTGTGCACAATAAAACCATAAACTCATATTAACAAAGAAAGTATGGTCAAATTGATTTTGCATCTTTAATAATCCAGACATTTTTTTCCAAAGAGAAAGTAGATAAGTTAGATGAACGGTGTTTTAACGCTTCCGGAAGACGGATTCGTGCATTTTAAATTAATAAAAAAACATCCTTGACTCCATATAATTTCAGAGCATTAATTTAAAGTAAAAAGGCCTGCCTCTTAACACGTTTGAATTGCCATATACATTATATAATTTTAATATACACAAACAGCTGTTTTTGCATTTACAATGGCCAGCAGATGGGCAGATATCTGACAATAGCCCTCCTTCTCCTCCATCATGCCTCAAGGTCCTGCGGAGCTGCTTTGCGACTACCGGGTGGAAACTGCCCTGATGATTCGCTAGCTGGGCCATATTTCCTTGACCGGACTTTAAGACCCGCCTTTCCTGAGCGAAACGGCAGAGCTCCGAGAACGCGATTGGTTCAAAGAGCTGTCAATCACTGTGTGCACACAGCACCGGCGAATAGAGAGGAGGCGGGCTGAAGTAAGAAAATTATAAGGTCATTGGAATTACCAGCGCTACAAGCCATCGTTACAATGAAGCGATAAAAGATAAGAATGAAAAAATGAAATAAACAGGAGCAAAGTCTACCGAAGACGCCGCGGTTATTAGGTAAAAGGCAGGCGTGTGGCCGTTACACACCGGCGCGCGTGAATCCGCGGAGGTTTCGCTTAAGCCGATCAAGGTGGGATCGTACGGGACAGGTTCCCCTTCTGCCATAAAACACAGGTTATTGTGAACACGGACACCGATACCGAGGTATTTCCCAGAACACAGACACCTACATTTCAAATATTTTAGCCATTGTCCATTTCCGGAATCTCCTGTATCATTAATCGTCATGATCGCAGCTGCCAGCTAAAGATGCATTTACCGGTTTTTACAGTAGCATCAGCATACACTGTGTCTTGCTTATGTTGGCTAATGGATGCGGTACATATGGGACAGTTTAATTGGGGGGGATGAGATGCCAGATATTCGCACTGGGCTTTTCAATATAAAACACGGACAGCAAATAACGCAGCGCAACCAAGCCTGATGATATAACGTTGCAGTTTACGCTTGATCGTGTAAACACATTATATAATGTAATGCGTGAATTCCTTATAATGTATCTTGTGATTGTAACAGAAGAGTGAACCTCAGTGTGCTGCAGTGCTGTAGGGATGTCCGATTCGTGAACGACTCGTTTTTTTTAATCGGATCTTTTCAACCGAGTCAATAAATGGACTGAGCGATGCGTTGACGAATCGGTTCGAGCGGTTCTGGATTCAACAACTGACCGACTCATTGAACTGACAGTCTCCTTTTGAACATTTTTGACTTACAATGAGCCTAAAACAGCAGACATTTCAATAGCAGAAATACTACAGATAAAAGTATTTGATATATTTTGCCACTTAATCAACACCGCTTTATCAACTCACATTCTATATAGACAGTTGTTTATAATATATTAAAATATTTTCAACTTGGAGATTTGGAGAACAATTTTTGTATTGTTTACTGTAAATGCAAGTTATATTTGTGTTCTAAGCACCGCGAGGTGATGTAATGGCGTAAAAGAATCTCTGAATCGGTGTTTTGAATCCGTTCTTTGAAACGAACTGTTCAAAAGAGCCGATTCGCGCAAATGAGTCATTACAGTGCTGTATAGCCAATGTGCTCGCTCAGATTTCCGGGCTCTGCGGTAACCCTCGCCTGATGATGATGATGATGATGGCTCTTCTGCATTGCTTTAATATCCATCCGCACCCACAGCCCGTCTATCATTATGTTTGAAGGATTGAACAGACATTGCTCCGCGGGGCGGGTGGATTCTCTCCAGCATCCCTCACTCAGGATCAGGATGGACAGGCGCACATTGTAGGATTTCCCTGCTGCGGCGGAAGCGTTCGACAGTGCGACGATGATGACGATGTGTAACCATAATTTCTGTCAATGTGTGAAATGGCGTATAATCTATAGGTGCATCAGACCGGGGCTATTTGTCACACCTTTACGCCAGTGAATATTTTACGGAGTAGGATGATTAATAGAAATTCTGTCTAGACACACCGTGAAGTGTTGTCTACAAGATGCATAATATATATATAGATATATATATTTCACAGATATACAGTTCATTTAACACACTTTGATTTACTAAAATGTGTTAAATTAACTTGTTCTTACTATGTGGCATAAGCTGTCACAATGAGAAGCTTTAATGGCTTTTCAGCTAAATTTGAACAATAAGACAATTATACAACACCAAAAACAGTTCATAAAACTAAAAATTGACGGACACTATCAGAAAGCAGAAATTTGTAAATTAATAAACTATATAATTATTAAGCTGTCTGCATAACAATTCAGAATAAATATATATTCATTATATGTGACCCTGGACCACAAAACCAGTCAAAAAGGTAAATTTTTTTGAAATTGAGATTTATACATCATCTGAAATCTGAATAAATAAGCTTTCCATTGATGTATGGTTTGTTAGGATAGGACAATATTTGGCCGAGATACAAAATCAGGAATCTTGAGAGTGCAAAAAAATCTAAATATTGAGAAAATCGCAAATTATGTCCAAATGAAGCATTCTTAGCAATGCATATTATTAATCAAAAATTAAGGTTTTATATATTTATGGTTGGAAATTTACTAAATATCTTAATGGAACATGATCTTTACTTAATATCCTAATGATTTTTGGTATAAAAAAAAATCGATAATTTTGACCCATACAGTGTTTGTTTTTTTGGCTAATGCTACAAATATGAAGAATGTATTTCAGAGTGTTTTGCAACCTGCTATATATTAACTGCTATAGCAAGTATATTACAATATTATACATTTTTGTTCTGAGAAAATGTTCTCAAAAATTAAGATAATATTTGACCTAGATGTTTGAAACCAATATGGAAAACCCACAGTTGTCTAATTGTCCTTTTGACTCAAAATCTTATAGTTACTGTGATAAAACCCTTGTGACAACTAGCCCCGGTCTCCCCTATATAGGTGTACTTAGGGATCATGTGATACTTCTCTGCCTTCAGATGAACTGTTAGAAAGAATAGTACAGCTCAAATAGCTCTGTTGCCTTCCGTCACTGACATTCAATCCACCCTAGTTACTTTACAGGTGTTTTTAGTGCCAAAGAAGGCCTAGAAACGCTTCAGTGCGTTTTAATATAAAGGAGCATTTTAATAATTAACATTTTAAGTTCTTGTCAATGCTTGATCATCTGTATCCATCTACAGTGCACATCAGAGATACAAAAACACATTCACAGTCAGTCAGGGTTATCCTCCGTTTATATATCTAACGATAACCTTCATACGTATAATATATAAAAAATGAAAAAAATAAAAGCAGCATTAAACTAAATATCTCAATTTAAAAAATAAAAAACACATTTTGAAAGTTACAGCGTCTGACTGACTTTTCTTCCAGATGATAAAAGTACTCTGGACTGCTGTACCTTTAACATACATTCACAAGGTCAATTACATTAATCTTGTCTTGATATGATTAAGAGACTTATCTTGTGTTAATCTCTCAGAGTTTTGCATATCAGCCCTTGTAATTATCAGGTTTATAATGATTATATTAAAACTTTTATTAATGAACAACATCTTTTTTTATATCACACAGGTCAAACGAAATGTAAATGCAATAGTCCAGTGTTAAGAAACGATGTTGAAGTTGTGAGGTGATGGTGTGTGAATGATAGTGTTTGTGTGTGTTAGGATGTTGCGGTTGGCGTGCTCCACGGCCCTTCTCTTCGTGCTCAGGCTGTTCGTCGGCCTGTCCTGGTTCCAGGTTCTGCCATCCATTTCCATTTTCTTCCTGGGTTCTGGAGGATGGAAGTCCTTACATGTGTTTTCAAAGACCATATACCGCGATTTGCAGTAAGTTTATATGCTACTACAATATCCTTTTTATACTTTATAGTGTATGTGTATACTGTATATATAT
This sequence comes from Sinocyclocheilus rhinocerous, assembly GCF_001515625.1. Taxonomy (NCBI): domain Eukaryota; kingdom Metazoa; phylum Chordata; class Actinopteri; order Cypriniformes; family Cyprinidae; genus Sinocyclocheilus; species Sinocyclocheilus rhinocerous. Next base: position 300,518 of record NW_015633534.1, read on the forward strand.
ATATATATATATATATATATATATATATATATACACAGTATATACTTTTTTATGTACTTCACTACATTCTCTACAAGTCATCAAAATCTTTAAAAAATACAGAAACACAATATGAAAATAAGGAATATAAGGGACCAAAAATGTCAAATTAAAATAAATCCAAAATATCCTCTATTTTAGCTTTCCACCCTTTGTTTACATTCCAGCTCTGCACATTCTGGAAATTTTCTCTACCAAATTCCTGGGATGTGCATCCTGGGATGATTTTTAAACAGTGTCCCATATGTATCATGTCAGAGCTAATTATATGTCATATTTTATTGAACTGTAATATTTTTACAGAGATTTTTTTTATGTTTTAATCAAGTGAATCCAAATTTAGTTTTAGGGTGCTTTCACACTAGGACTTTTGGTGCGCACCCCGGTTCGATTGACGTCAGAGTTCGGTTCGTTTGGATGATGTGAACGCTGTCTTTCGAACTCGGGTGCGCACCCGCGAACCGTACCCGAGTCCGCTTAAAAAGGGGGGTCTGGGGTCTCCGGTACAGCATAATGTGAACGCTGTTTTCCGCGCACCCACGAACCGTACCCGAGGCAGCTTAAAAAGGGTGGTCTGGGGTACGGTTCAAGTGAACTCCGGTACAGTTCGCTGCTGATGTGAACGCAATCGTACCAAATCGCGGAAGTGAAGCGCTATTAATGACGTATTATTTGATTTAAAAAAAAAATTTTTTTTAATTTGAAAATGTGTGTTTGTGTGTGTTTTTCACTCACTTTCCTGACGAGCGTGACTGACGCGCTGCAAACAGAGAGCTGTATATCTCATTTCTGTTCGTCTTCAGCGTTCTTAAGAGCATTTGTAGTACATTCGTAAGACAGACGTAAGTGTCGTTATGTACCGAAGCTTTGGAAACAAAACCAACGTTTCAAAAACATAAATATCTAAAAGTGAAGAGAGTAATGTTATTGCCGCCTTCTCCCGCGCCGTCATTACTAAGCAACGGGGTAAACAGCTGCTGGCTTGATGACGCAAACGAACCGCGGTTCGGACCCAAATAAAATAATATGAACCGAACGCAGTCCAGCGGGGGCAGGGGGAGGGGGGAGCAATCGAACTCGGGTTCGGACCAGGCACGCGAACCAAGTGTGAAAGCACCCTTAGATGTTTTAGGGAAATGGGTCTTAAATATCTTAAATTCCTATTTTAAATTCCATAAATTCAGTACAAGCTGGACGCTTGGTTTTCCTTCACTATCTAGTCCAACTCATTTCTTAAAAAATTGTAAAGATATTTGTATGTAGGTACTTCATGTTTTTGTCTACTATACATCAAAACACACAAAAAATAATGTAATAGCTGATGTAACAACTTTCTATGCTATAGAAATGAAACTCATATCATGCCAAATTAAGTAAATGCATTAAAGTAAAATATTAAATATCTAGTTGTTTTTTTAAATGCATGCAATATTTAATTTTGCTCAGTAATGTATTAATTGACAGTCCTTATACACTGATAAAGAAGTTTATGAATGTAATCTGATTTATGTTTATAGATGTGGTTTTGTGAATAATGATCACGTAATACATTTACCTGGGCCCTTTCAATGAGGCTGAACAGTTCCTCAGCGAACACAAGCGCACATTCCGGTATTATGAGCTGAGTGTCTGTTGAAATGGGTTTCTGGGCTGTTCCTGGCAGGTTCAGCTTGTGTTTCCTCAAAGACAGTAGGTTTTGAAATGTGAATTGAGTAATCTGAAGCATGATTGCTAAGCATCTTAAGACTTTGAGGAATTTCTTTTAAGTCAAAAGTGAACTTCTCTGTTTGCTGTTGCAAAACCTCAGCTAGCAATCGGAGTTTTGTCACTGGTGGAGATTCAGTCTCCAGGTCCTGGAGGTGTGGGTTTATCGTATCAGCCGCACAGATTACTCCGTAAGAGCCTGGATTGGAGGACGGAGGCTTTTAGGGTAGCTGTTAATGGACGTAAGGACTCTTAAGGGTCAGGGATCAGTGCTTTTAGCAGAGTGACAGTGTTTGTGTTTGCTCGAACACCACACTAACTACTTCCTGCCACTTACAGATTTGTTATTTGTCACTGAAGAAAGAAGTTGATGAGGCTAGAATCGCCACCATTACCATTAAACAGATGATTATACGCAATAACCTGCACAATGGTTTAAAGTACACCAGCGGTCAAAAGTTTGAAATAATCAAGATTACTTTACTTAAAGGGGTCATATGATGCTGCTAAAAAGAACATTATGAAAAAAAAAAGAGTCTCCTATGCTAACCAGGCTGAATTTATTTGATCAAAATACAGTAAAAACAGTCATGTAAAATATTATTACATAAAAAATATGTAATAATTTAATCATGTAAAAATTTGAATATATAATGTAATTTATTCCTGTGATGTAAAACTGAATTTTCAGCATCATTGCTCCAGTCTTCAATGTCACATGATCCTTCAGAAATCATAATAATATGCTGATTTGCTGCTCAGGAAACATACATTATTATTATCAGTGCTTATCATTATACATTTTCTACTGCATAAATTTAGAAACCATCATACTTGCCCCAACTTTTAAATGTTGATTTAAGATTGTAAGAATGTAAGATTATTTTTATTCAGGAAGGACACAATACTTTTTTTTTTTTTTTAAAGGTAAATACATTCATAATGTTACATTGATTTCTGTTTTAAATAAATTTACTTTCTATTCATCAAAGAATCCTGAAAAAGTTTCCACAAAAACATTAAGTTTTAGTTTTCAACATTAATTATAATAAGAATCCTTATTAATAATTGAGCACCAATAATAATTAATAATGACTGAGCAAATCAGCATATTTAAATGATTTCTGAAGGGTCATGTGACCGGAGTAATGATGCTGAAAATTCAGCTTTGCTATCACAGGAATAAATGACATTTTACAACATATTCAAATGGAAAACTGTTATTTTAAATAGTAATAATATTTCACAATATTCCCATTATAGCAGCCTTGGTGAGCAGAACAGACTTCTTTCAAAACCATTGTAAAAGCATCAGAATTATTCCAAAAATTTGACCGGTGGACTAATTATTTTAAATGAAACGTTTACTCAAAACTCAGATGTTTTAAAGAATTTGCCCAGAATAAACCATCATAATCATAATGTCATATCACAATGTGTTCTTTTGCAGTGCAGCCAGTGTGTTGCTGAGGGTAAAACTGAATGTCAAAAAGCACCTCCGTGAGCGCAACACCGTTCCCAAACTTTTTGCCAAGTCTGTCAAGAAATACGGTGACAAGACGGCTCTGATTTTTGAAGGAACGGGCGAGAAATGGAGCTTCAAGGAGCTTGACGACTACTCCAACCGCGTGGCTAACCTTCTGCTTCAGAGGGGCTTCACGGAGGGCGACGTGATCGCTCTGTTCATGGAGAACCACTCTCAGTACGTGGGGCTCTGGCTGGGAATGGCAAAGATCGGAGTGGAGGCAGCTCTCATCAACTTCAACCTGAGACTGGAGGCTCTGGTGCACTGTGTCAACATCTCCAGCGCCAAAGCAGTGGTGTTCGGCAGTGAGCTGACAGATGGTGAGAAGAGATTTGACAGTCATCAGTGATGAGGAAACTACTATGAAACTGTGACTTCCCAAGCACAGTCAAACCATGCTTTTGAAGAAGTATTTATCTATGCTACAAACTACTAACAGACCTTACCTAACTATTTTTAGGCTGTTTACAGGGGAAATATATTTTTTAAATGTTTAACTTTCAGATGCAATATTTGTCAATGGCAAGCAATGAAATGAACTGCATAAACAAACAAATTCACTAAAATCAAACTTCCCTTATGAAAATGAACCATGGTTTTACTACAAATAAAACCAAAAATCCATGGTTACTATAGTTAAACTAAGTATATAGTTACAGTAACCATAGTTTAACCATGGTATTTGTAGTAAAACTGGTTATTATACCAATGGTAATCAATATGCCAAAAAAACATGGTAACTACATTTTTACTATAATAAAACTATGGTTAATTTTCATAAGGGTTGGTCTACATTGCTACTTGTTGGGAAAATGAAGTTATTTCTTCAACATATTTCCTGAAAGATGAATGTGTAAAATGTCTGGAAATGAATCTTTTTTTAACCATCCAAGCAAACTGATTCGGTAAAATGAATCAAACTTCTCAGTGCTACCTCAAGTAGCATTTTGTCATTCTCCATTACTGTTTGTTGGGAAAATTAGGTCATTTCTCAAAAATAATTCCACAGATTATTTCCTGAAAATGAAGATGTAAAATGTCTGCACTGGGAATGAATTTGACCTCTTTTTTGTACCATCCAAACAAACCGATTCACTAAAACGAATCATAATACTCAACACTTTAGAAATGTATCAAAGTATCAGTGTAGCATTTTGTCATTCTACATTACTGTTTGTTGGGGAAATTAAGTAATATCTGGAACATATTTCCACAAATTATTTCCTAAAAATGAAGATGTAAAATGTCTGCACTGGGAATGAATTTGCCCCCTTTTTATAAACCATCCAAACAAATTGATTCACTAAAATGAATCAAAATACAATATCTGCTCAACATTTTAAAAATGCGCAAGTAATGTCGAAATTTGTCATTCTACATTGCTATTTGTTGGGAAAATTAAAGGGATAGTTCACCCAAAAATGAAAATTTGATGTTTATCTGCTTACCCCCAGGGCATCCAAGATGTAGGTGACTTTGTTTCTTCAGTAGAACACAAACTGAGATTTTTAACTCAAACCGCTGCAGTCTGTCAGTCTTATAATGGAATCACAGCTTTGAGAGTCAAAAAAACATACTCAAACAAAACCAAATTAAACCCTGCGGCTCATGACGATACATTGATTAATATCTGGAAAATATTTTCACGAAATATTTCCTCAAAAATTAAATTTGCGTTTTCTGCACTTTTTTTTTTTTAACCGTCCAAGCAAACTTCTTCATTAAAATTAATCAGGCTACTCAACTCTACAGCTTTGCTTGTTGGGAATGGTAGATTGTTTCTGGAAAACCTACACTTTTTTTTTTTTAAGAAAAAAATAAATAAAACAAAACGATTATGTTAGTAGCATTTTTAGTTAAAGGGGTCATATGATGCTTTTTTAAAGATCATTATTTTGTGTATTTGGTGTAACAGAATATGTTGACATGCTTTAATGGCTCTCTCGCTCGCTCGCTCGCGCGCACAAACACACACACACACACGATGCGCAAAACTCCGCATTTGAACAGTCAATAGCAAATACCCTTTAATGGCCAACACTGGTCATTACAATATGGGGCATTATCATTTTGTGATCATTATGTACCAGAAGGGATTCAGGAAATTTCTGGATCTGTGAAAAAAAAAAATTTCAGAGGCAGATCAAGTTATATTTTAAGTAAAAAAAAAAGAAAGAAAAAAAGTCTGACTTTGTCATCTTTTTTTTCTTTTTTTTTTTTTTTTTTTTTTTTTTGTGTTCGCTGATGCGTCTTGCACCATGAAACCAAAATATGTAATAGGAGGGTAAATAGTGTGATTTCATGTTGATTTTAGACAAGGATTTATTTTTTGATCTGTTGGCTCAATATAGTCTCGATTAAGGCAGCAGTTCAGAAGTGTTGCAATGACACACTGCAGAAAGCAAATAAGGAAGTGGCACTTGGACAAAGACGAGAGTGTGTACTCTAGAGAAATGAATGAGTAGCGCAGAGTTCAGATTTATTATGGCCAGAGGTGACTGCGTGTAACTCATAGTGAAATAACCTCACTGCACCAAAGAGGATTCATACCAGAGGTCACGAACGACAGCGAAATCCTAATGAAATCGAGTTTGCTAGTCGTCTCTTAAGTAATTGGAAACTGACTCATAAAGCATGCCATGTTGAGTCAGCTACGTTTCTTATTGATTTCACATTTCCGGCCGTTTGTTCGTCCTGTGCTTTCTTCTAGACTAATTTTGTTACATTATTTGTCTCTGTGATGGTTACTTCATCTATTTCTCCCGCTCTTTCACTGTCTCAGCGATGTGTGAGGTGCACAGCTCCATGGGAAAGACTGTTAAGCTCCTCTGCTCTGGAGAATGGGACCCCAAACGGGTTCCTGATGGGACGGAGCATCTCGAGCCACTGCTGGAGGCGACCTCTACAAACCAGCCCAGACAACCAGATCGCAGCTTCACAGGCAAGACAGTCAGACACAGAGTTATTTGAACATTTAAAACAAAAATACAAAAATATAAAATTATATATCACTATGAACTCATTCTAGTCATTCTATGTAATGAAATATTGTATTGCAATTATCCGTTTTTTAAAACCTTTCATTTTTTTCTTTATGCTGAATGTCTATTATTATTATGACATTTTTAAAAAGACATTCAAACCTTTTTCAAGGAATTTTGAAAATCTGGCATTGAATTGGGCCTGAATATTTCCTGTAAGGGTTATTATAGTTAACTAATACCAAAACCATAAAAAAAAGCATTTTTGTTTCTTGAAATAAAATAACATTTAACTGAAAAAAAACAAAAAAATTCAACTTAAACTTTTTTCACATCTAGTTGCCAAGGCAGTATTTCTCATTTTCATTTAGTTTGTCCAAAACTAAAATTGAAATAAAAGTTAATACAAATTCTAGAGAAATATTTTTAAAACTAAAAAAGTTATTAAAACTTTAATTCAACTTAAAATGAAAACAAAATCTAAAAATAAAGACAATCTTTTTATTAATCATAAACAGAGAGTGACAGTCAGGCAACAATAAAATATTAATAAAAACTATAATAGTAGCTCAATGATACTAAAATAATACTTTTGTTTTTTTATTTATTTAACTTTTAAAAAGACCTTTAAAGGATGTTAAAAATCACATGAACAATTAGATTCTTGATAGTTTTTCTTCTTCTTTGCCTCCAGATCGCCTCTTTTACATTTACACGTCGGGGACCACTGGAATGCCCAAAGCTGCTATTGTTGTACACAGTCGGTAAGTGTGTGAGAATGTTCATTTCTCCATTTCTCACAGTCTCTCCTTCCCTGCTTTCTCCTTCATTTTTCTCTCTCAATGAATCAAGCTCCCAGTTTTTCACCCCGTCTTTCCTGCGTTCCTCCCTCAGGTATTACCGCATGGCTGCCTTGGTGTACTATGGTTTCAGAATGAAGTCTGAGGATGTGCTTTATGACTGTTTACCACTTTACCACTCAGCTGGTACATCACTGAACACAGGCTTCTCTACACCTTCTTCATATGTGCATTTCCTGTCACAGAGTTTGGTTCAGGCTACTTCCTGTGTGACAGTTTTGTGGTTTGTTTCGATGGATGTCTACATAAGGTCCTATGACTTGTCCAGTGCTCTTTTAAGAAAAACAGCTTAGTTTGTTTTATGTTTTCTTATTTAAGCATACGTTGGCGTGTGCGAGTCTTTAATCTGTAAGTAATCGGTAGGTTTGTTCTGAGCTCGGTGCTGTTCTCTCTGGCAGGTAACATAGTGGGAGTTGGACAGTGTCTGATCCATGGAATGACTGTAGTGATCAGGAAGAAGTTCAGCGCATCAAAGTTCTGGGATGACTGTATCAAATACAACTGCACAGTGAGTAATGGAATTTATGTTATTATGGAATATACAAGAATTCAGTTTGTCTATATAGTTCTTCAGTTTGTGCTGGGTGAATATACAGCTTTAAAAAAAAACAACAACATTTTTTTATAGTTTTATTCAGAGAGGACGCATTAAATTGGTCAGACATTTATAATGCTACAAAAGATGCTGGTGTTTTGAACTTTCATTTCATCAAAGAATCTTGAAAATATGCATCACGATTTCCCCTAAAATATAAAGAAGCACAATTGTTTTTTACATTGATAATAAACAGAAATTGTTCTTGAGCAGCAAATCAGCATATTAGAATGATTTCTGAAGGATCATGTGACACTGAAGACTGGAGTAATGATGCTAAAAATTCAGCTTTAGCATCATAGGAGTAAATTACATTTTAAAATATTCAAATAAAATTTTTTTATTGTAATATTTAACAGTATTACTGTTTTACTGATATTTGTATCAAGTAAATGCAGCACTTTTTCAAAAACATTTAAAAATCATATCGACCTGAAACTTTTGAACAATAATGTGTATAATTGTTTATATTTATTTAATATGGCATCTATTAATTTTTTCTATATACTCTTTTATTGTTTTTTGTTTTTTTGTGTTGTGTGTGTGTGTGTGTGTGTGTGTGTGTACCATGGTATTTCTGAAATATGCTGGAGTACCATGCAAAGACATGAAAACAAAGAGTGAAAAATTTAAGGGGGTCTGAATACTTTCCGTACCCACTGTATATATGTTTACTTTATATGTTTAAGTTATGTTTAATTTTTTTATATTTATATGTTATATGTTATTAATGTATTACATATATTTATAATAGTAAACTGCAGTATTTACTATATACATTTTAATACAACTTATTGTGGCATGTTTTCCACTGGAACATCAATAAACATTTTAGTGAGTGAGGATGCAAACAAATAACTGATTCACAGAAATGAATAAAACTCTACCAGCATTTTTGTCACTGAGTTTTGCTCATACTCATGAGTCATAACATAAGACCTACTGACATGGTCTTTCAAGGCTAAATAGAGCAGATCATTCAAATCATTGCAATTTTGCATAATTTTATATGGCAAACAAAACCATATTCAATATATTGTGCATTCAGTAAATATCCCCAGGACTTTCAGGCCTCTGCTTTGATGTTATAGTTGTGTGATTGCAAATTATGTTATTAATATTAATGTTCTGCATGGAAATGGAGCTTAAAGGGAGTTTTGAAAACTGATATTTGATTTTATGTCTCAGATCGTGCAGTACATTGGCGAGATCTGCCGCTATCTGCTTAATCAGCCGAAGAAGGACACCGAGCACCAACACAAGGTCCGCATGGCCCTCGGTAACGGCCTTCGTCAGTCCATCTGGGAGGAATTCACCACCCGCTTCAACGTCCCACAGATCGCAGAGTTCTACGGCGCCACCGAGTGCAACTGTAGCCTGGGCAACTTCGATAACAAGGTCTGCCCTGACAAAAGCGCACTTTAGATGGAGTGTCTGTCAACAGCCTTTATGAGTAACACAGTTGTAAACCTCTACAATAGTGGATAATGCATATGGAAAAGGATACATACGCAGCAATTTGATTGTGTGTTACCATAAATTTTATGAGGACATCTACAAGATGTTCAGTAATCAAGCACAGGTGGTTATGGGCTATTTAAGGTGCTGATGGAAATGCTGTGACTGGTTTAATTTGCTCAGTAGTATTTAATTTTGAAGAGTGGAAGGTGGTTGTAACATGTTGTTTCGACTGCAGACGGGTGCCTGTGGATTCAATAGCCGGATCCTGCCCTACTTTTACCCCATCCGCTTAGTCAAGGTGGACGAGGAGACCATGGAGCTCATCAGAGGACCTGATGGAGTCTGTATCCCGTGTGGTCCAGGTACAGTACTCCCTCACACTCATGCCAAGCACAAAGGCTTGAATTGATGAATAACTCATATAAGGGGTGTGCAATATACCGGTAGACATGATTAACCGGTAGAAATTTGTCACCAGTAGAGATTTTGGACTATCTTCTCTATCACGGTTACAGGCTCATGTGACATTGTTGTTCTACGTGGTCATGAAAACACATGTTTTTAAGCATTGCGGTTTAAAAACAAGTGATTTTTAAGCCACTGAAACGCAATCAGCAGCAAAAGAGAAATAATTTTGCCAAATGTGCGCTAGGGTTGGGAACCGAACTCGGTACTTTTAAGGGTACCGACCGAATTGTGTCGGTACTACAGAGTACCGATTCACGTTAAATCAATCGGTGCCAAATTTCGGTATCTGAGAACGCATCTGGGCGCATACACTACAGAGAGAGAAAGAGAGACCCTGTGACGTTGACGACATGAACACAAAAACTTAATCTCCAGAGCTGCTGTGAGAGTCCATTTCATTTGAGAGAACTAGCATCATCATACTGTATACACACAGAAACTTCATGGCAATCTGTCATAATAAAAGTACGGTTTAACATGTAACAGAAATATATTACTCTTGTATTACTTTTGTACATCATTTGATTTTCAGAAAAATTAAAACAGGGCCCTATTGTTCAATATGTTGAAATTGAGACTTTTGGATGTATTTTTTCACTGAAATAAATGTTTTTGTAATTACACAGAGAATAAAGTACCGAAAAAAGGTACCGTTGGGTACCTGCTCCGAAATTCAGGTGCCGATACCGGTACCGTACCGGTTAAAATGTAAACGGTACCCAACCCTAATGTGCGCACTTTCTGAGAGACTGTTTCCGAGCGCTGTCAGAGAGGTGCACACACGTGAAGACAGTGCTCTCAGAGCTCAGGAGTATTGAGTTATTTTTTCCCGCTTTATAGGCCTTGAATGGTTAACTACACACACTTGTATGTGTCAAAATGCCCGTCTTTGCAAGTATCCTCATAAACGCAGCAATTTAGGTCTTTAGTGAAAGCAAACCGCTGAGAAAGAAAACACATGTGTAACGGTAGATTGGCAGCTCTTAAAGTGACAGCAGTCTAATATTCCTGCTGTCTGTCATTCATATTAATCAAACAGCAAAATTGAAAATCTATATTTTATTTACACAGTGAAGAATATGCAGTGTTTTATACATTTGATTACTTTACGCAATGTATGCATTTCTTATTTGTTCTACTGTAGTTTGTAGTTTTGTCCTATTGCTTGCAGTTAGTTACTTATTCTTGTTTAATCGCTGACTGATTACTTGTCTTCAGTGAGCTTGAGTTTTTTTTTGTTTTTTTTGTTTTTTTAGGCTAGTATCATAAAGATCTTAATATCATAAAGCAAAAATAGCTATATTGTGATATATATATCGTTACCATGAAATAAAATGACTCATATTGTGATATAAGTTTTTTGTCGAATCGCCCAACTCATATTAATGAACAAATTAATAAATAATAATGAATTATACAACTACAGTAAGTCTATTCAGCCGTAACCGTATACATACAGTATACTATTGTATAGCAAAACTCAACTGCCTGATTATGTAATTGAAAAATTATTTATTATATCATCAACAAATTTCAGATGTCAACTGCTTAACTGCTTGTATAGTTGGAAATGTTAATTACAGTATCGCTCAGCTCTAACATGCTAAATGCGACTATAAGGCATGAAGATATTAAGATAAACATTAACGTCAGGATTTTCTGTAAATCTGCTTTGAAACAATGTGTATTGTTAAAAGTATTATATAAATAAATTTAAAGAATTTTTACAGGCAAGAAAATTGATAATTAGTGGTCGACCAATAGAGATTTTTCGTTGGCAAATGCTGATTTCTTAGAGAGCAGGCATCCAGATACTAAGCCAATATATGATATTATTTTAAAATAAATGATAATACTTGCTGCAAAGAAATTTTAAAATGACTTTGCTTGAAATAGTTTGGAAATTAATAATTTGAACTTGATAACAAATAAACCTGTAAAGTAAACAACTTTAAACAAAGGTAGCAACTTCTTAATCCAATTATATCTTTCACAAAAAAAAAAAAAAACATTGCAACCAACAGTGCACTTAGTAATCTGGTCTGTAAGACTGTAAGTCACTGGGAAACCTATTTTCTCAAATGATAAAATTTTTCCATACAGTACATATAATTTATTAAACAGAACTGTGAAATAAAAACAGTAAACGAATGAATTAGAGCTCCTGTACTTAAAGCCCGCATGAAATCAAAATCGACTTTATTTACTTTATTAGCGCACATTGCTAGTCTTGATGTGAACAATTACTCCGTGCAAGTTAATCCGCTGAAAAAAAAAGTTTGTCATGGTAATCTTTAATCAAAATCTGAACATTTGCTTCCGCTCTGGAATGGCATTTCTTTTCTGATGACGTCAGTTTGACGGTTCGGGCAGAATGTCCTTAAACACATCCATCCAACCGTTAGGTTGCTATGAGTGAGAGACAGAGAGGAGGAGGAGCGCAAACATAAATCCCCGCCCTCTATTCAATATTCCGTTTCAGCTGGAAATACGTCACTACACTGAAATAAAGTCGACTGCAAATTCCAGTTCGCGTGGATTTTAAGCATTCAGGCACTGACTTTCTTAGTGCTATCATAATAAAAGTCAAACAGAAAATCTCATCAGCCAATGCAAATAGTTAAAAAATTATATATTGGCCTTAATTATGTTTCTCTTTTGACCACTATAGAAAGTGCAAAAATCTTATTTAAAATCCATTTCCTTATTTTGTTTCTCAGGAGAACCTGGTCAGTTGGTTGGCCGAATCATTCAAAACGACCCTCTCAGACGATTTGACGGCTACGTCAATCAATCAGCCACTAATAAAAAGGTCGCTCACGATGTCTTCAAAAAAGGAGATAGTGCCTATCTCTCAGGTATCGTATTTGAAAATGCTCTACACAAGCGCACACTTACTTCCATATGCTCAGTTAGATAATAGCAGTTGTTGGCTTCTCCTCTCTCAGGGGACGTGCTGGTGATGGACGACTACGGCTACATGTATTTCAAAGACCGCACAGGAGACACGTTCCGCTGGAAAGGAGAGAACGTCTCCACCACTGAGGTGGAGGGAACGCTGAGCCGCCTGCTGGACATGAAAGATGTGGTGGTGTATGGAGTGGAGGTGCCAGGTAATCACACATTTCTCATCTTTTCTGTTTTTCTGTTTGTCCTTCTAGTAACACTTTAGTATAGGGACCAATGCTCACTATTAACTAGTTGCTCATTAACATGCCTATTATTAACATACTGGCTGTTTATTAGTGCTTATAAAGCACTTATTCTGCATGACCATTTTATACATCCTACCCAACAGTGTTAATTTCGTTGACAAATAATTTTCGTCAACGACATTTTTTTCACTGACGACAACGAGACGATAACGAACTAAAACTATTTTTGAATGACAAAAACTATGACGTAAATCTATTAACATTTTCGTCAACGAATAAAAACGAGACGAAAATTTTAGGGAGGGACGATTTGGGAAGAGATTCATTCAGAACGAATCTGCTGCGTGGTTCGGAGGATAGATGCGTACATATGAACCGGCGGGACATGAGCTAACATACACTTGCTGTACGTCGCATAAAACGTTAAAAAATGTCAATATGTGGGAGTAAGAGAAGAGCAGACATATGGATAAATCTGACGACGCAAGAGAGAACTCAATTCAGTTCGGTTTCCTGAGCACAGACACTAAAGGATACACACGGAAAGCTCGTCTCACAGTGCGCGAGTACTCTTTTGCGTCGCATGAACGGAGAATTACACACAAAATTATGTCGAATTGTCCGTTTTGACGAGTATTCACGTAAACAGTTGATTTATACTAAACATTGTCGGTTATAGGCTAACAACTGTTGAGAAGCAGCTGCACCATGCGCATGCGTCGTTTCCTTGACGCGGAAGCAAACGCATGCGTTGTGAGACTGTCCACAATGGCAGCTCGTCGCTGGACATGGGATGAGGAGTAGAAGAATTGTTGAATAAAGTTGTTATTTTTGTTTTCTTTGCACACAAAAACGATTGAACCCCTGATGTCACATGGACTGTTTTACCGATGTTCTTGCTACGTTTCTGTGCGTTGCTGTCTATGGAGGATCAGAGAGCTCTCGGATTACATCCAAAATATCTTAATTTGTGTTCCGAAGATGAACGGAGGTCTTACAGGTTTGGAATGACATGAGGGTGAGTAATTAATGACAGAATTTTCATTTTTGGGTGAACTATCCCTTTAACAACTACCTTAATAACTATTAATAAGCAGAAAATTAGCAGTTTTTTGAGGCAGAAGTCGTAGTTAATGGTTTGTTAATAGCGAGAATTAACTCGCTTAAAATAAAGTGTGACCGTCCTTCTCTATATTTATTTTCCCACCAATCACATTTCGTCCCGTATAAGAAAATCTCATAAGGGACTATATTTTCAAGTGGAAGGAAAATAAACCTCAGCAGTGGTTTTGTGCTGAATTTTGGCGATTATCTCGCTTATTACATGGCTAATTGACAAACTTAACTGCGCACAATAAGGTCTAAGATTCAAGTTGAAATTGTGACAGTAAAGAGTGCGCAGAGTGTTTTGGTTTTTTTTGGTGGTAAACTGTTCCTTTAAGTGTTTTGACTCTCATGACGTAGTATCATGAATCATCGGGTGCCCAGCCAGTGTGTGGAGAGGAGAATAATTAATTTAAACAAAGCTGACTGCAGCAGCTCCTGAAGGATTCTGGGAATGCACAGCCAAACAAAGTCTTCTCTTGGCCTGGCTCCGGTTTTGCTTACACTAGATCTATAAAGCAATCGCAGCAGAGTGCTGAATATAGCTCGGTACATTTGAGACTGCCGACTGAACAATACACTCTCACCTTCAGAACAATGTGATCAGCAGATCTGGAGTTGTGGGTCTGTAACATATAGATATGTGTGTATATCATTCGCTGATAACCATCGAAATGTTTTAAGGGTCTACATGCAAATCGATAAACCGACAACACAAGAAAACTGTTTATGTGAGATTTTGAAATCATTAGGGTTTTCTATAGCCTTGACGTTAGCATAAACAGACAACAGTAGATGGCATCAAAGAGAAAACGAGCTGCAGAGGATTTTACTCAAATAGCTGCTTTAGCGCCTCTTGTGGCAATACTGAGAATGCAATGTGTAGCTAGAAGCTGCACAGCAAAACACAACTCCTTTTTATAATAATAAAAACCTTTTCTTTGGAGTAGCAGTGCAGTAATGTAAAACATCACTGTTTCTCTTCCTGTATGCAGTAGTTCATAGATCTCTGTCCTTGGAAAAGTGACATATGACCTGGCGAGGCAATGATCTCCTTAGGCAGTTTATTTTAATTCATGGTGACTCACTATCTCTTTATGCTTATAGGCTTGGATTATGCCGTCTAGCTTCTTCTGAGGTTGATTACAGGACCTGAGGTTGCCATTGTGTGATGCATGTGGATGTTTTTCCTCAGGTGCTGAAGGCAAGGCAGGGATGGCAGCCATAGCAGACCCGGACCACAGCACAGACCTGGCGAAGTTTAGCCGGGACCTGGAGAAGGCCCTGCCGCCCTATGCCCGGCCTGTCTTTCTGCGCTTCCTACCAGAAGTGAACAAAACAGGTGAGATATCGCACGCTTAACTCAGAGAGGTAAAGTCACAGTAACAATCCTAAAAATGTCAATGTTCAGAGTACTTCTAGGCTCAATCAAGTTATTTATTCACCAGTAACTTATTGCCGCTTTACATTCTGCCTTAAATGATGCAACACGTCATTGCTGCCATATCTATTGTTCCTATAAAAGCATTTAAAGAGCTGTTTCTCAGCCATTTTCAAGACACCATTAAATATAATGAGGGTTCACGCAGGTCCTTAAAGTTGAAACATTTCTCAAATTTAGTTTGTCCAAATTTAAGATCATAAAAAGTCTTAAATTTTTTATAAATAGTGTAGCAAAATTCCTAAATATTTTAGGAGGTATGAAAAAACGGAATCATGATACAGTATGGCGTAATGTGTCTATTAAACTTCAAAACTGGTCTGTTATTTAATTAAATAAATGTGAGGCACTGCAAGTTTCAAAGTAAAAACAGGCTCAAGAGTTTCAGAGCAGTGAATACCACACATGTATTCCAAGCGATTGCTTATTGGGCTACTATGGATGAATTATGGCAATGTTTGCGTTATGGTCTTTATATTATCATATGTTATAGATGGTTGTAAGAGTTCATATTTTATCTGATCTTTTTGAATGATCAGCTGGAAGAAGTAAAGCATAGACATTTTAAATGTAAAGTCCTGTGTATTTCTGGCATGTTTACCATTAAAAGTCCTACATTATGCAGAATTTGCTGCAATCTTTTCTGGATATTATTGGGATTATTGTTACACAATAAACTGTATCTGGCATTTAATTCAATCTTGTCGTAGAAAGGAAAGAATAAGAACATTTTCAATATATAGAGTTTACTAGTAGCAACTCTCTGTTTATTGCCTTTCTTTAAACATATTCTTATTGTGTCAGCAAAATCCAATTTTAGTCAACTTCTAATCCATATGTATTGATAGTATTGAAGTAAACTATTCTGATGTATTTTGAGGTTGTATAGGTTTGTTCTACATAGACATACAGAGTATTAATTTTATTTCTGCAGGTCTTATATTTTCATTTCTAAACCTCTGCAGATACTCTGTAAACACGAATGAACGTTTTGTATTGTACTGTACTGTATCTTATTTATGGAACCTTTAACTTGACATGACATAAGTTATATTGCACCATCTCCTCATTTTAGGGCAGCCTTTCTCTGACATGTTCAGGGTTGAATTAAATTTGACAATTGGGGAAGATATACAGTCTAAGGCTTTATCAAAATCTGAAGTTTGAAAAAAAAAATCACTGAATGAATTATTTTTATATGCACCCTTGAACTACAGATAATTGAGTCAAAAATGTGCAGTACACCAATGCATGACATAAAAATACAAGTTTGCCGTTTTGTTTTTTTTCAGGGACTTTCAAATTCCAGAAGACAGACATGCGACGGGAGGGATTCGATCCCAGCGTCGTCTCTGACAAACTCTACTTCCTGGACTGCACTAAGGGACAGTATGTGGAGCTGAATGTAGAGCTCCATCGCAGCATCGTCTCAGGAAAGCAGAAATTATGAGACTACTGCCAACCTCCACCTGTTCCCTCATCACCCCACCTTCAGCAGCCCTCAAACCCCGCCCCCTCATCACTCCGCCCTTCATTATCTCAGCAAACACAGCAAGGGGCCGCAGGAACGCATTCTGGTTGTGTATTCAAATCCCCGTCGATTCATTCTCACAGTCCACCTCTCTTACGACCCAGACGGGACTGAGGTGGCATTCAGCCAGGCGGCCATCTTGAAAACAAAAAAAATGCGAAAAAATTAAGCAATTTAGCAAGCAAGAATACAAAAAACAAACAGCAAGGAAAGGCACAAGGACCAAACACAGGTCTGTCAAATGGTAAAGCTTTCCTTTTGCCTCAGCTGCACAATGCTCGCCTGCCTACAGGATTCGGGACTGACAAGTTCGTTTTGACGGTTTTGACAAGCGACTGCCGTCATGAATGCGCCCTCAAGCCCTGACCAAAACCACAAGGATCGACGTGCAATACAAACACAGCACTGGCTGTGCACTTGCCAGCTGCCATGACTTGAACAACGCTGTTTATTTAACATGCACCAAATATATTTAAGTTGTAGAATAGCTCATCATCTATATACAAGTCATGCCGCGTTGAAGACGTCCATGATTGCACTGCTACTGTATCCATTGTACCTCTCCAGACGTTTAGTATGCAGCGTCAGCATGGAAGCAGATTTTAACGATCAGCCCGGTGCAACATTGTGCAGACTGGGCTTCATGGGTTTGCTTCGTTTTGCTAGACGTGAAGACCGTTAAGTTCCCAACAAGGAATCTCTACAGGACACTGTAGCGGAGTTTGCATAGAGGCGAATGACAGTAGTGTAATTCTCTGGTGCTAAAGAACGAACATCTGTCTGCATAGTGGTGCCAGACCTGAAAGGGAAGAGAGCGGAAGCAGAGGAGAAGGAAGGGAAAGCGATATAGGCTATTTGTCATCAGAGTTCTAGTTTTTCTTTCAGCAGCATGAATGATTGACGCAAACAGAGCACTGTGCCTTACTGTCAGGTCACCAGATAGTGTTATTGCCCTCATCCTGCATCATCATTACACTGACCCTAGACGTCTCTTCCATGTCTCTTAGACAGCTAGCTTATTTTCTAGACCTTGCTTGTACTCCCTTCCCATCATGCAAAGTGTCCAGCACTACGTCTGTGGGCATCCCTTCCGTTCCATGTGTATTTTGCTCGATCTCCTTTTGCGAACCTTCCTGTTCTCCCTCGTCCACTGACAGCTGATTATTTATTTATATATCGTAGCAAGTATTTAAGTGTGTGTGCACGTGTGACGAGACGATTTTGTGTGACAGCACTTGAATTTCTCCAAGTCACTGTTTTGGCCACTATATATTAACGTACAGCACAGATGTGGGAAAACAGAGAACTGTTTTAACCTTATTTGGGTGAATCTCTCCAAAAATCTAATTTACATTATCATAATAAGAAAAATCTAATTCTCTGAACCATAATGAAAAAAAAACTCATTTTCATTACCATAATAATAATAAAATCCTCATTCTCATTACAATAATGGCAATAAAATCCTCATTCTCATTACTGTAATGACGATAACATCTAATTTTCACTACTGTAATAACACATTTAATTTGCATTACTGTAACGACAATAAAATCTCATTTTCATTACCATAATGACAAAAAATCAAGTTCACGTTATTGTAATGATAATAAAATATCATTCTCATTACCATATTGACAAACAAAATCCTCGTTCTCATTGCAGTAATGAGACAAAAAATCACTTATTCATTAGAATTAGCATAAATTAAACTCCGTAAAACAGTAAAAAAAAAAGGAATTAATTTATTCATTCAAAATGTATACATTGTTCATTTTTTTCATTTGGGATGAAGTGAGATTTACTCAAATAGCTGTACGTGTGATTTAGACTTCAATTGATACTCGAAGGGTTAGTTCACCCAAAAATGAAAATTCTGTCATTAATTACTCACCCTCATGTCGTTCTAAACTCATTCTCACAGTCCACCTCTCTTACGACCCAGACGGGACTGAGGTGGCATTCAGCCAGGCGGCCATCTTGAAAACAAAAAAAATGCGAAAAAATTAAGCAATTTAGCAAGCAAGAATACAAAAAACAAACAGCAAGGAAAGGCACAAGGACCAAACACAGGTCTGTCAAATGGTAAAGCTTTCCTTTTGCCTCAGCTGCACAATGCTCGCCTGCCTACAGGATTCGGGACTGACAAGTTCGTTTTGACGGTTTTGACAAGCGACTGCCGTCATGAATGCGCCCTCAAGCCCTGACCAAAACCACAAGGATCGACGTGCAATACAAACACAGCACTGGCTGTGCACTTGCCAGCTGCCATGACTTGAACAACGCTGTTTATTTAACATGCACCAAATATATTTAAGTTGTAGAATAGCTCATCATCTATATACAAGTCATGCCGCGTTGAAGACGTCCATGATTGCACTGCTACTGTATCCATTGTACCTCTCCAGACGTTTAGTATGCAGCGTCAGCATGGAAGCAGATTTTAACGATCAGCCCGGTGCAACATTGTGCAGACTGGGCTTCATGGGTTTGCTTCGTTTTGCTAGACGTGAAGACCGTTAAGTTCCCAACAAGGAATCTCTACAGGACACTGTAGCGGAGTTTGCATAGAGGCGAATGACAGTAGTGTAATTCTCTGGTGCTAAAGAACGAACATCTGTCTGCATAGTGGTGCCAGACCTGAAAGGGAAGAGAGCGGAAGCAGAGGAGAAGGAAGGGAAAGCGATATAGGCTATTTGTCATCAGAGTTCTAGTTTTTCTTTCAGCAGCATGAATGATTGACGCAAACAGAGCACTGTGCCTTACTGTCAGGTCACCAGATAGTGTTATTGCCCTCATCCTGCATCATCATTACACTGACCCTAGACGTCTCTTCCATGTCTCTTAGACAGCTAGCTTATTTTCTAGACCTTGCTTGTACTCCCTTCCCATCATGCAAAGTGTCCAGCACTACATCTGTGGGCATCCCTTCCGTTCCATGTGTATTTTGCTCGATCTCCTTTTGCGAACCTTCCTGTTCTCCCTCGTCCACTGACAGCTGATTATTTATTTATATATCGTAGCAAGTATTTACGTGTGTGTGCACGTGTGACAGCACTTGATTTTCTCCAAGTCACTGTTTTGGCCACTATATATTAACGTACAGCACAGATGTGGGAAAACAGAGAACTGTTTTAACCTTATTTGGGTGAATCTCTCCAAAAATCTAATTTACATTATCATAATAAGAAAAATCTAATTCTCTGAACCATAATGAAAAAAAAACTCATTTTCATTACCATAATAATAATAAAATCCTCATTCTCATTACAATAATGGCAATAAAATCCTCATTCTCATTACTGTAATGACGATAACATCTAATTTTCACTACTGTAATAACACATTTAATTTGCATTACTGTAACGACAATAAAATCTCATTTTCATTACCATAATGACAAAAAATCAAGTTCACATTACTGTAATGATAATAAAATATCATTCTCATTACCATAATGACAAACAAAATCCTCGTTCTCATTGCAGTAATGAGAAAAAAAATCACTTATTCATTAGAATTAGCATAAATTAAACTCCGTAAAACAGTAAAAAAAAAAAGGAATTAATTTATTCATTCAAAATGTATACATTGTTCATTTTTTTTATTTGGGATGAAGTGAGATTTACTCAAATAGCTGTACGTGTGATTTAGACTTCAATTGATACTCGAAGGGTTAGTTCACCCAAAAATGAAAATTCTGTCATTAATTACTCACCCTCATGTCGTTCTAAACCCGTAAGACCTTCGTTCATCTTCGGAACACAAATTAAGATATTTTGGATAAAATCCGAGAGCTCTCTGACCCTCCCATAGACAGCAAGGATCCATATGCTGTTCTGTGTCAGCTGCGTCACATGGATACATTGTTTTCATTCAGATCAAAGCGCAAACGTATCAATGTAGAAAACGTATCAATGTGACGCAGCTGACACAGAACAGCAAACGCTGTTTACGTATGTGATACTCTCCAAAATGGCACCAGGGTGACGCGGAGGAGACGAATTGTTGAATAAAGTCGTTGTTTATTTTTCCTTTGCGTACCAAAAGTATTCTCGTAGCTTCGTAAAATTACAGTTGAACCCCTGATGTCACGTAGATTATTTTACCGATGTCCTTAAACGTTTCTGGACCTTGATCATGTAAGGATCCTTGCTGTCTATGCAGGGTCAGAGAGCTCTCAGAATGCATCAAAAATATCTTAATTTGTGTTCCGAAGATGAACGGAGGTCTTACGGGTTTGGAACGACATGAGGGTTGAGTAGTTAATGACAGAATTTTCATTTTTGGGTGAACTGTCCCTTTAAAAGCAGTAGTGATGTCATTGGTTAGTCAGCCAATCAGATGCAGTTGTCTCCATCAATACCTGTTCCTGTTTTTATTTTGTTGTTTGCCCTTTCCTTTATCACTTGCATTTTTTTGTAATTTTGTAAAAGAATGATGTCTAATGATTTGTTGTGGGTTAAGCTTTATTTCTCCGTTAATCTTGTTTGTTTTTGTTTTTTGGGGGTTTTGTTCTGGGTGTGTGAAAGAGAGGGAAAGCACATCTTATGCGCTGAGTTATATGTTAGACACAATATGACGTCTGAAATCTGCTCTACAGACATTTCTTTCTCTCGTGATAGTGTGTGTTAGAGTTTGTGTCCAATGACAGCAAGAATCCTCACCACGAGGCTTTTGCTGAGGCCTCTCTTGATTATCTCTCCCAGTTAAAGGCATAGTTCAACCCAAAATGAATCCCCTCATGTCTTTCCAAACCTGAATGCTGATCATTTTTAGTGGAACAAAACAACTGTCCGATTCTGAAATGGACAAAAAAAAATCCAGGTGACTTTTTCCAAGTCCTCTGAAGCCATATGATACTTTTATGTGAGAAGAAGAGCAGAATTTTTTGTTTGTGTTTCTGTTACTGCAGCTTTCAAATGTCCTTCTCCATTTCACATATTTATAAAAGCAGTGTCACATTGACAACAGACCTGGTGTAATAAAAGCGTTTCAAAAGGCGAGGAAGATAATCAGTCAATTTCAACTTGAAACCTTGAATTTCAGTCATTTTTTTTTCCTTTTTAGAATTTTCATGAAGATTCTTCTGTGTTCCAAAAAAATAAATAAAATAAAATCACACAGGTTTGGAATAACATAAAAGTGAGTAATGATGACAAAGTTTTAATTTTTGGCTAAACAATCTTTTTAAAGTCGCGTAAAAAGACACACACTTGCAGACACACACAAACAACCTTCAATTTCAGTAATGTGTTTTGACAGAAATTTCTGCTTTTTAATTTAATGTCTTTCTTCATATATTGTAAAGGCGTTAGCGATGTGAAATGCAAAACCAGTGCTGTGAATAATTTTTGTATTTATTTATTTTTTTAAATACTTAGAGAATTTCCACTGTATCGTAAAAAACTGTCCGTTTTCTGTTTTAGTCCCAACTTCAACGTTTCAAAGGATTGGTTTGTGTGTGCAAGTGTGTGTCTGGTTTTTTAGTGTTTATTTTCTCTCTATAAATGATGCGACACTCCCGTTATCAGCGTTGTTGTTCTCATGTCTGTCCACTAGATTGCGCTCATTCAGGAGATAAACGTTCCCTCCTGGTGCATAGAATGGCTGAGTTGCCATCCAAAATTGTGTTCATGTTTTCACTGATAATTATTTTATGAGGGATATCTAATGTTTTATATTCAACTTATTATTTACTGTGGATTTTCTTTTATTTGCTTTGTCAATATAGCTTTAAAGCTACAAAGGACCATTTTCAAGTAACATAACTTGTGTTTTTTATCTTGTTTTATTGAGCACCAAAGCCAATGTATTTAGTTAGTTAAGGAGGAAAACTGACCCTTTTTTCCTCAGTTTTGTTTATAAATTGTACCGATTTGTCACCCTTCTGAAAAGACTGATCATAAATGCACTTTTATTTTGTCTATTTCTGTTCAGTACTCAGGAACAACATGCAGAGGCAGATGAGAGAAGGGAAACTATGAGTGAGCCGGCGGGGGGTGTGTGTGTGTGTGTGTGTGTGTGTGTTGATGTAGAGGTGTGTGAGGTGTGCCGCGTCACACTGAGGTCCTCTCGTCTTAAAGACTAGCTGTAAATCATGCTCTTTCAAAACAATGGCACCCAAGAATCAATATTAATAAAAAAAATATATTAATTCTCTGTAGTTGCTTCTGTTTGTTTACTTTATTGCGTCTAAAATATAGAAACATTTATGACTTTGTGGGATGGAAATTGTAATATTTGTAAGTTTCAAACATGGTACCTTCAATGAATGGTCTCTCTGTTAGGTGTGTGTTCTTGCATGTGATTGGCTGGATTGGTGAGGGGGAGGAGCTGATGTGGCTGGCAGACCCTGAACAGTCCACAATCCCTGGCTGTGTTCCTACAACGTCACCATGAAGATCGCCTTGGTGAGCATCTTTTGGCTGATGCTTCTGACTGACATCCACGCCAGCGTCCAACCGCAGAAAAACTTTGACCTTCAGAGGGTGAGAACTTGTGCTTTAGCTGATGTTTTAAACACTGAAGCTTCATGAAATGATTTTAGGTGCCTTTTTTCTGTAGGATTGTGCAGTAGCATGTTCCGTTACGCTGGTTTTGGACTAGTAGCAATTTCCAAACAGCAGTTTGAAAAGTGGGTCTTTGTTGAGTTCAGGCTGGTGTTGTGTGATAGATATTTAAACAGTTGAATAATGTTTGTTTAGGGATGTTTTTCTTGTCTAGGGCTGAAATACATAGAAATAGACATGTTGATTAGGGTAATGCTCTACAGGGCTGTTTGAGGGGACAGCGATTGCATTAACTTTAGAGACAGTGCAGACAAACAGAGCTCAGGGCAAAGGTCACCGCTCAGTGTTGCAACAAGGACTGAGTGATTTCTGCCAAGTTCTCAAGGCATCTTCATGAGATTTTATGAAAAAAATAGACTTTTTTAAGGGAAGACACAAAATAGCAGTTCTGATACTGATTGGACATTAGAATCAGGCTAAATATTTTGGGCGGATTCTCTTGTTTTTCCAAGATGTCCTTGTCTACTTATGCTTATTTTCTTAAGATGGGATATATGTGTGCTGTGAGCTGGATTGTGTTTGTTCAGTTTGCAGGGAGGTGGTATCGGGTCGGTCTGGCCTATGATTCCCCAGGTTTTGTGCAGCATAGAAGCAAACTTCCCATCTCTATGGGCACAGTGGAGCCGAAGGAGAACGGGAACGTCAACATGACCATGTGGAGTTTAAGGTGAAGGACACCCATTTTGTTTTCAGAGGAAAAATATTTGTATATAATACAGTAAAACTTAATATAATATCTATAATACTATTGCACAAGTTCTTTTACATACAACAAGTTGAGAATTGTATATTTAGAACAACAGCACTTTGAACTCTCTGTTAATACTGAGAAACATATTTCAGAAAAGTATTTTGTTTTAGTTTTAATTCATAATGAAGTTAGAATAGTTCCACAAATATTATTATTGCCATCTTAAAATTGTTATATATTATTATATTATATTATATTCACACACTGTGTGATGATTCTTGTCAATTGTTTTCTTTAACATAGTTAAGCATAGTTTCTAAAATAACTGTTATATTATATTATATTATATTATATATTGTATTATATTATATTCACACAATATGTGATGATTCTTGTCTCATTTGACAGTTAACATAGTTAAGAATAGTTTCTAAAATAACATATTATATTATATTATTCATGATGATTCTTGTGTCATTTGTTTTCATTAAAACAGTTAAGAATAGTTTCTAAAATAACTGTATTATTATATTATATTATATTATATTTAGTGCTGTCAAACGATTAATCGCATCCAAAATAAAAGTTTTTATGCACATAATATACGTGTGTGTACTGTGTATATTTATTATGTATATATAAATACACACACATGCATGTATATATTTTGGAAAAATATGTTATGTTTATATATTAAATATATTTGTATATATAAATTATATGAATATAAATATATACATGTACATATTTTCGAAATATATACTGTATGTGTGTGTATTTATATATACATAATAAATATACAAAGTACACACATATATTATGTAAACAAAAACTTTTATTTTGGATGCGATTAATCGTTTGACAGCACTAAATATATTCGATTATATTCACTCATCTCCTGTGATCATATGCAGTTCCTCTGGCTGTCATTCTAAGGTCTACATTTATAAGAAGACTTCTGTGCCCGGCGTCTTCACCTACTACAGCACTCGTGAGTCAACATATAAGACAAATCTGACTGATCAGAGCCTGAGATAATGATGCTACCATTCAGTTTTTTATTGTAATTTAAAGGTCACAGAAGGGTGAAGGATGTTACTGTGGTGGAGACGAACTACACAGAGTACGCCCTGGTCCTCAAACACAAGAAGTTTAAAAAGGAGTTCACACAAGTGGCCCTTTATGGTGAGTCTGCAATAAACAACTGTTATCAACTCAAGCTATTTGGGAGGGCGTTCTTGTTCCTCTGACTTTGTAAATTGTTCTCAGTGCCTGTAATTTCACTGTAGGTCGTACTAAGAAGTTGAGGGCAGATGTGATGGAGAAGTTCAGAGTGTATGCCACAGCTCAAGGATTCCCGAAGGACTCCATACTGACTCCACCAGCTGCTGGTAAACTACTCAAATCACTTACACCCGCAAGTTTGACTTCATCTGGACAATTAAAGAGCCAGTTCACCCCAAAATGAAAACGTGTCATCACTGACTCACCCTCATATCGTTCCAAACCTGTATGAGTTTCTCTATTCTGTTGAACACAAAAGAAGATATTTTGAAGAATGTTGGTAACCAAACAGTTGACGGTAGCCATTGACTTCCATAGTGTGTAAAAAAAAATACTATGGGGATTAATATAAATGGGTACTGTCAGCTACTTCGTTACTGTCACGGTACTCCGGAGTAGTGATGTTAGGTTCTTGAACGAATCGTTCTTTTGAGCCGGTTCTCAGGAAGTAACAGGTCGAGCCAGTTCACAAATCGAACTGAATCAAACTTTGGTTCCGGGTTGATGACGCAGGACGCACAGCCGATGTAGCACGTCCAACTCAAAAAGAACCGAATGAGCCGGTTCAACCAACTGTCGAAGTTTGCCGAGGATTACCGAAGATTCTGATGAGCGAGTTGACGATACTGTGCAAGCCTGAGGCGCGTACTGGAAATATGCTTGTTTATTATGACTGTTATTCATTTACATTTTATTAAAACCTGCAAAAATCTTTCTGTCGAGTGATGCAAATAAATGTTACAGTAGTTTATTGTGCATGCATATTATATTTAAAGTTGCTTAAGCGAAATCAAGGAGTTTATAAGACTGGTTTATTCATTCTTTATACTGTAGACATGTAGAACATATCCACGTTTGTGCATCAATGTCTGTAATGTGTTCTGTAGGTGCGAAACTTTTAGGAATCTTATCCAAGTTGTAGGCTAGTCAATATTGCTCAGTCAGTCGTATCTGACTGACCTCAAATGAAACTGTGACCACAAACACCACTAACTTAAATGAATTATATAGCAATAATCAGCACTATGCTTTCACACAAATAGATCTGTCCGAAAAGAACCGGTTCGCGGAAATGAATCTGACTTTGCATCACTACTCCGGAGCTGGGAGCGAAGAGACGTAGGAATAGCTTCAACAAAACAGACTTTAATAATCCAATCACTGGGAATACAGGGAGCGTAGGAGACACAGAGCACATAGAATGACGTTTAAGACTCGACAAACACAGAATGCAAAGGCATGGACTTAAATACAGGGGATAATAAGGGAAACACAGGTGCATGGGATCAGCTAATAATGAGACACACCTGGGAGCAATGAACACAATCAAACACAAGGGAAAACTAGGTCACGGAGCACATGGGGAGGAAAACAACACACAGACAGGTCCAAACTCCTGACAGTTACTTACATTCTTTACATTATCTTCTTTTGTGTTCAGTAGAAGAAAAAGAAACTCATGCATAGGGCTGTAAAAATCAGTCAACTCCAAAACAAAAGTATTTTACTTAATATTTGTGTGCGTACTGTTTATATTTATATGTACATATAAATACACACACACACATATACATGTATGTTTAAGAAATATATGTAATATATTTATATATAATATAAATCAAATGTTTTGGAAGCGATTAATCGCGATTAATCGATTTTACAGCCCTACTCATACAGGTCTGTAACAACACGAGGGCGAGTAAATGATGACAGAATTTTCATTTTTGGCTGAACCTAAAACTGAATGAATGTGTAAAAGGCTCTTTAGGGTTCGAATGATAAAAGCAATGCTGTTCAAATTGACGACACAAAGTATTTGGAGAGTTATGTTGTTGTCAAATATGAGTGGCTCATGTTTATAGATGAAGTGATTGTTGGTTACTCTGATAGGACACCTGAGGAGAAGATTTTAATAATTTGATATATTTGGTTTGATATCGAACTCAATCAGTGCATCTGAAATCACTAAATTATGGCCTCGTGGGATAATAAAGTGTCCATCGAATGCACACTTCAGAATCCAGGCAGAAGTAGGAAGTCATCCGGGTACTTTTAATCGGGTTACTTTTTACTGTTTTTCAAATTCTCTGAATTCAGACATACTACTCTTTTGGTGTACTGTTTTCAGCATTCTTGTAAGGTACAGGGAAGTATTGAATTCGGATGCAGTCAATGACATTCAGTCATATTTTTAAGGGGGGCTGAAATACTTTTTTTTAAGACTATACATGGTTGGACACAAATAATTGCTTAAGAATTAACTTTTGTTCACAATCCATTTAAATGTTTATTTATTATCTAAAATAGTTGTATTGTCTGCAAAATTCTCACAAAATTTCTCATTTTTGTTTAGTCTTTTTAGAAAACTGTCCTCCATCAGGAAGTTAGGTAAGCGAGAGCTTCATATCTAGTTTGTCAATCCCCGTTTTCTCACCTCGTGACACTACGAGAAGATATTCATTCAGTTTGACAGCTTTGAAGATTGTTTTTTTTACTTGTTTTTGTCTCTCTTTCAGTTCCCAATCACG
Source organism: Sinocyclocheilus rhinocerous (assembly GCF_001515625.1). Lineage (NCBI taxonomy): Eukaryota > Metazoa > Chordata > Actinopteri > Cypriniformes > Cyprinidae > Sinocyclocheilus > Sinocyclocheilus rhinocerous. Next base: position 328,457 of record NW_015633534.1, read on the forward strand.
TTTAGAGCTGGAGGAAACACATCATCATTAATGTGCCAAAATGATGTCTGTTTGTGACAGTTTGTAGTATTGTAACTACATGTCATTGTCGTTTGCTGTGCATAGTTGTTATATTTATGATAAAACACTGAATCTAGGTATATATCATCACGTCTCTGATGATCTTTGCTGGCAAAAATAAAACTTTTCTTCTGTTCATATTGTGTATGTTATTCACATCTGGAGTTTGGCATGAGAAATTAAAGTTAATGTGCAATTAAGTATACAGTATACATCTCTTCTCTTTTCTCACAGATTGTGTTAACAGGAAAAATATGAACTGGTTATTGTGAGTTTGTGACTGAAAAATCACACTCGCTGGATGCCGTTTTTTTGTGACAGATGTTTGGTAATTGTACATAAAAATCTAATTCTAAGGGTATGGTATTTGTTGCAGAGCAAATCTGTTTTGTTTTGTTTTATAAACTCAAAACATTTATTATATAATGTCACTCAGCAAAAAAACTGAAAATGAAACTCTTCTCTTCTTACATGCTGAAAATATTATTGGAATATTTCATAGAATCATGCTAATATTAATGTTGTATATGTCAGAATTTCAGCCAAAGCAAACAAGAACACAAGGCACACATAGTTTGGAGTCAACGGGCAGATAAGAAGACCTTTGTTCGGTTTGTTTTGCTGGACTGGTTTTGGGGGGGGATGTTGCACACATGGCCAGCAGGTCGATGTCCTGTGGACGGAGACACAGTCGTGGTTCTTCACAACTTCATTTGGATCACAGACAGTCAGAATGAAGCGTGTTGTTGTGGTGTTTCTGCTGCCGCTCCTGGGCCTGTTGCATGCTGGGCCGCTGCCCGATGAGCCCGTCCTCCAGCCCCAGGAGAACTTTGATGTGAACCGGGTAAGTTATGCCTTTTGGACGTTTAAGAAACTGTTTGTGAATAGAGCAGACCCGGACTAGTTGTCACACTTGTAGAATATTTCTATATAGACACAAACATCTAAAAAAATGCCTTGAATGCAAAAAAAAAAACCTTCACATTATTTCCACTGTTATTGCCCAGGCAAAAGAAGACAGTTCATTTATCACTTATTGATATTTTGTGACAACATGCCCCAGTGGTCAAACTAAATGTGGTATGTTGTCACAATGGGAACCTGTTTAAATACACTAATTTTAGAAAACACTTTTAAGGTAAAAAGGCAAAAAAAAAAAATCTGTGAAGCATTTTACAGGCTATTTCTTTGCATTTTGTCAATGTTATATTGTAATAAAAGTTAAACTTTTTATGAAAGAAAAAAGGTACAAAAGAAATACAATATATACAACATAAAACAAACAATTCATGCAGTAGGTGTTTAAACTTTTATAGACTATTTGCATTTTGGTGAATGCACCAAATATTTTATGTGAAAGTAGATTGTACAAAACAAAAATGACACAATATATACACAATCCTTTTTTAACATGAAATAAAAAAAATTATAAATAATATAAATTAAGTCAATAATAAATACTTAAAGCAATTCATGAAATAGCAAGTACATTTGCTTGAAGAAAAATCATCTCTATTTAAAAGGGTTTAATAGGCTTTGTATAGGTTTTTTTAAATAGGTGTTTTAGTGTTTCTTATATTGTAATTAATCTAAAATGTTTTATGAGAAAGTAGGCCATATAAAACTAAAAATAACATACAATATATAGGCCTACAACGTGAAATAAACAGGAAACAAAATTCATGAAAGTAAAATTAAGTGTTAACTGTATAATAATAATAACAATAACAATTATAACTATTGTAATTATAGCATTATGCAAAATATTCAACTGATATGTATATATATATATATATATATATATATAATGATGTATAAATCTCCATTTCAAAAAATTGACCCTTATGACTGGTTTTGTGGTCCAGGGTCACATATTTTAATAATTAAGTATCACAGTTCTCTGTTCACATGACATGCGGGTAAACAAATAAAATATTAACTTTTTTACTGTTTTATTTTGATTCGTTATTTTAAAATCATTTATTGAAATTTTACTTTTTTATGATTTCATTAATTATCAGCTTTGCATTAAACTCATGAACCTCCTGCAGTTCCTTCATGAACCCCAGTTTGGGAAACCTTGACATAATGTTACTTCACAATGTTAATAACAACAAATGGAATATATTTTTATTTATATCAATTTGGTACAAGTTTATCCTGTTTAAATCGATGTGATAAATGAGTTAGGTCAAAAGTAATCTAAAAGTAATCAAAAAGTAGTCTGATTATATAACCTAAAATGTGTGATGTAATGGATTACGTTACTAATTACAGTTTTTGTCATGTGATTTGGAATCGGTAACGGATTACAATTTGTAAGTTATCTGCCCAGCTCCGTTTACACGTTTTTTTTCCTGAAACGTTTTAGTTGGATGGTTATCCAAATTTTTTTAAATGTTACTATTTATTTTAAAATGTTCAGAGAGCATTCAAAAGTAACATTCTCGTAATGTTTTCAAAATTATAAAATGGAATGTTCCCTTAATGTTTTAAACGGTTTAAAAACTGGGCATTTTGAACATTCAGAGAACATTCAGCAATGATATTTGTATAATTGAATGGGAGCCTCTGGGTTATCTGGTTTGTGTTTGTTGTGTAGGACGTGCTATGCAGCTGCGGCCCACTCTCATCGAAGACTTCAAGACTCTGGTGGCTGAGCAGGGAATGAGTGAAGACACTATAGTAATCAAACAGAACAAAGGTACCCTCACGACGCAAACCAATGCAAAACACACTTTTATTCAGACCAGATGTCATTGTTTTTGGCTCTGTGTCGTCAGGTGAATGTGTTCCAGGTGAGCAGGTCACACCAGAGCCACAGATCCAGGTGAAGACTTCAGCACACACACCATAAACTAAAACACTTACATTTGAGCTAAAAGCTAATAGTTACCTAGTGGGATTGTTCAACCAAAAATGACAACTTTGTCATCAGTTACTCATCCTAATGTCGTTCCAAACCTGTGTATTGTGGACCATAAAAAGTGAACGTTTAAATCATTTAAAGTCTGCTGAATCCATACAAACACATAAACAACACCCGAGGGTGAATAAATAATTGTCACATCTGACAGACTGATAGCAGCGTGATTAATAATCCTGTCATGTGATTGGATCTCAATAGAGGGCGAGGAGGAATGTGGTCCTGCCGGCTCCTGAGGAGGGATCGGGTGACGATACACCCATCTTCAAAGGACCTGGTGAGCAATAGTGCCACTTATGTGCTTTCATATATGTAAACCAATATCATAGGTGATAGTTGACAAATTTGTAACTAATGTGTTATGGTATAATAATGTATAAAGTGTAAGTGTTTACTGGGTGTTTTTGTAGATTTCATGACTGGTTGGTAACCATTTGATTTAATAATTATTTTTTATTTATTTGTTTGTTTGTTTATTTATTTAGCCCTGTGGTGTGACAAATGTTTTAAATGTGCAAATATGTCACAAAATTACTGAGGTCATAAAAAGGGCATGTGTAATAATTATACAAAAAAACTGCCTTTTGATTGGTTATCCATACAGCTGAGCTAGTTTTTATTTAACTTTGCAAGAAAAAAAGAAAACAATGTTTTAATTTGGGCAGGGTTATATATATATATATATATACTAATGAAAAAAGTCTTAATATTAAGATGCAACAAAGATTTTAAATATACATTACTGTTCAAAAATGTGAGTTCATTAAGATTTTTTGATTGTTTTTTTAAAGGTTACATTTATTTGATCAAAAATACAGTAAAAACGCAATATTGTAAAATATTTTAATTTCAGCTGAATATTACAATTTCATTGACTTGGTGCTCAATAATTATTATTATTCATTATTATTATTATCAATGTTGAAAACAGTTTTGTTGCTTAATATTTTTGTGGAAACCATGGTACTTTTTTAAAGGATCCCTTGATGAATAGAACGTAAAATAACTGCATTTATTTGAAATAGAAATCTAAAAGTAACATTTTAAATGTTTTTACTGTCACTATTGACCAGTTTATTGCATCCTTACTGAAAAAAAAATATTTTCTTTTTTTTTTTTTCTGAATGACCCCAAATTTTTAAACAGTAGTGCAATTTACTTGTTTTATTTATATTATTTAATTATGTGTGAAAAGAAAGAGTGCAGGGTATGGACTGATAAATCTTTAGGGGGAAAAAAGATTATTGCTTTGATATTATAGAAGATAGTTATAATCTTATAGGGTTATAATAAATTATAATATGTAATATATACTATAATTTAAAAATGATTATAATTAAAGAGTTGCTTTGATATTATAGTTAAATGACCCGTGTGTGTGTGTGTGTGTGTGTGTGTGTGTGTGTGTGGATAGTGACCTGCTCTCAATGCATCTGTCCGTGGTGTGGTTTTATTACACACACTGTATTTGGTCCCTCAGCCGCCTGCAGGCTGCCCATGGACGCTGGTCCCTGTAAAGTGTTCTCAGACCTGTGGACCTTCGACTCGGCCACGGGGAAGTGTGTGTCCTTCAAATATGGAGGCTGCAAGGGCAACGGCAATACATTCTACAGCCAGAAGGAGTGCGAGGAGTACTGCGGCGTTATGATGAGAAATGGTGGGACACACATTACACCAGAAAATAGCAGATTTTTTCATTAACCCATTTAATCCCACCAGTCACAATTGTGACCGTAAAAAAGGTTTTCATTTGTAAAGCTGCTGTTTTAGTGCATTTCCTGCCATGGGCGTCGCTAGGCCATTTTTAGGGGGGCTATAGCAGCAGACTTCGATCGACTCTTCCCCGTCTTTCAGCGCGTTCTTTTTCAAGCCACAGACCGCAGCGGCGCCGAGCGAGAAACAGAGGACAGCTGTGTGTTTATCGATAGATTGTTATAATATCTGCAAACTCTGCAGTTCTGTTCTTTGTCATAAATACAGTTTACAAAATATCGATCGGTTCCTCATCTACTGTAGCCTAAGTTTTCGCTGCGTTCACCCCTCATCGCACCACAGATTTC
>NW_015633534.1:333621-352125 GCF_001515625.1 Sinocyclocheilus rhinocerous
TTCCTGTTTGCACCTTGAGAAGATGATGACTGCATCAAAGCTCCAAAACAAAAGGCTAGTAAAGTATGTATATAAAGAACATAAAGATATGATAAAGATTTTTGGTCCACATTATCTTTAAGTTGTCTAGTACGGAAGAGGATTAGGACCAAGCAATAGTAAAAAAAAATAAAACCATCTAGAGATTAAAGTCATTATAATACGAGATTAAACTCATTAAATTTCAAGACAAATGTTGAAATAAAATGTTGAGATTAAACTTATTACATTTCGAGGAAAAAAAGTCGTGTTTCGAGAAAAAACTCGTTCAATTTTGAGGGGAAAAGTCGAGATAAAATTTTGAGAATAAAGTCATTAAATTACGAGAAAAAAGTAGTTAAATTTTGAGGAAAAAGTCTAAATAAAATGTTGAGAATAAACTAATTTAATTACAAGAAAAAAAGTCGCCATGTTTCGAGAAAAAAACTCATTACATTTGGATAATATTCGAGAATAAACAGACTCGTGTCATTGGTTTCATCTCGTTGGACCGTCAATAGCGTCTGCAGGGACGTAGGTTGGAGAGTAACTCGAAGGGACGTAGCGTGTGATGTGATCGACTAGGGTTCGAAACAGTCTTTAGCCGAACTCGCTTTTCTTCCTTTTCTCATCACATATCACATCGGAAGAGTGGAAATCAATTGCTTAACGAGTGTTTAATAATAATGTATTAATTAGGTAGGTCAAGTGTTACTACAGTAAATCCATTGTAAATATTGATTTGTGGATTGAAAAGTAATCTAATTGGACTGTTGACCCCTAGTCGATCGCATCACACGCTACGTCTCTGCGCATTACTCTCCAACAGCCACTGCAGACGCTATTTGACGGTCCAACGAGATGAAACCAATCACACGAGTCTGTTTATTCTCGACTTTTTTAGTCGAATTTTAATGAGTTTTTTCTCGAAACACAACAACTTTTTTCTCGTAATTAAATGAGTTTATTCTCAACATTTTATTTCGACTTTTTTCTCGAAATGTAACTTTTTTCTTGTAATTTAATGACTATTCTCAACATTCTATCTCGACTTTTTTTCTAGAAATTTAACGAGTTTTATCTTGAAACATAACGACTTTATTCTCAAAATTTAACGAGTTTAATCTCAACATTTTATTTCTACGTTTTTCTTGAAATTTAACGAGTTTAATCTCGTATTATAATGACTTTAATGACTTTTTTTTCTCGTAATTTAAAGACTTTATTCTCAACATTTTATATCGACTTTTTTTCTCGAAATGTTACGTTTTTCTCGTAATTTAATGACTATTCTCAACATTTTATCTTGACTTTTTTTCTAGAAATTTAACGAGTTTTATCTTTTATTTAGTTTTCTTTTGCTTTCTTTAAGAATAAAAATCAATAAAAATTTAAACATTTTATTTTCTTGACCAGTGAATAAAATTATTTTATTTTGCTTTCTTTAAAAATAAAATCCAGTAAAATGTTATTTTACTGTATTAAATTCATTTTATTTTGTTGTCTAGTGTGAATAAAATTATTGATTGTATTTATTATTTTATTTAGCTTTCTTTTGCTTTATTTAAGAATAAAAATCATTCAATAAAACACATTTTTTAGTTTGTTTTATTTTTCATTTTCCAATAAAAAATAAAATCATTTAATTTTCTTGTCCAGTGTGAATAAAATTTTTCTTCTTTTATTTCGTTCTTTAAAGATAAAATTCAGTAAAAACTAAAATACAAGTTATTTTATTATTTTAGTTTACTGTATTAAATTCATTTTATTTTTTTGACCAGTGTGAATAAAATTATTGTTTGTATTTAGTTTTTTTTTTTAGTTTTATTTCGCTTTATTTATGAATAAAATCAGTAGTTTGTTTTGTTTTTAGTTTGTTTTATATTTTTTATTTTCCAAAAAAAAAATCATTTAATATTCTTGTCCAGTGTGAATAAAATTATTTTATTTTATTTAAAAATCCTTTCTTTAAAAACAAAATTCAGTAAAAATAAAATAAAACTTATTTAATTTGTTTTACTGTATTGTATTTTTGTCTTCTTTTGCTTTCTTTAAAAATAAATTTCAGTAAAAATAAAACACATTTTATTTATTTTTACATTTTATTCACTTTCATGAATAAAATGTATTTTGCAGTAAAATATATATATATATATACATTTTATTTTTATGTTACACTTGCATTACCCGTCTCCTCTACTGACAGTGGCCAGGAGAGGTCAGTGTTGTCTACTGAAGGAGCTCTTCTTACCAGCTCTGGTCTCTGGGATTGTGTGAAACTGCCTGCTCATCTGATTTCACTGCTGATCTGTGACCAGTTTTATCGCTCTTCTTATAATACTAAAGCAATACGTTCAGGCTCATGAAGCTGATCCTGCATACGGGCAAAAAAACAGTCCATTCTGAGCAAAGTCCCCAGCAGCCGAGCCGAGCCAGGCTTCCTGCCCGCTGTTTCTCAGAATTCACGGCTGGTGATGTTGCTGGGAGAATGCTGGGAATATCCGGAGAGGAAAAAGGAACTGACGGCTTTCAGTGACCTTCCGGCCAGGGCCACATCACCTGCTCACACCAGCGCTCTCATGCAAACACTATCTGGACACTTAATGCCTGCCTACAATGTCTGAATGTCATTGCATTAGCTACTAAATATCAAACCAAGTCAAATGTTACTCGAGCTTTTCTCAGAAATTATTTCACCGTTTTTGCTCTTACTTTTAGGTGTTTTAGTGGATGTATGAAGTCAGTTCCCTCACGTTCATGCAGGTGTCCTAACAGAGGAATCACTGGTGTGGGTACACTAACGTGTGACGACTACAAAAGTGTCTATAGTATTAATACAATGAAACCGCACAAGACGTGTACTCGGAACACACAAACATCCGCAAACACATGCTGACGCAACAAACACAAGCCCACAAAACTACATCACACTTTCTAGTTTCACACAACCACACAATGCAAAATCTGAACTTCCTCAGACATCACGCTCATTTGTTACACAGGCGTTCACACAAGAAACACCGTGTGAAAATGCTAAATTACATGTGAGCGGTTAGACCTAGAATGTAATCACTACCGGTTTATTTCAAACCCGCATCCATCTGCTATAGAGAAAGATTATTGGGGATTTATTTTAAGACAGTCGCTCATACTTGTTGGGATTTCAGGTTTTGAACTTCAAGTTTTGCACTTTTTGTACAAAAGACGAAAAACACCTCAAATCCTGCAGCTTGTTGTGAAGAGATGTGCTGTTACTTTTATCACCCAGGGGCTGCTTGCATAACTGCTTAGACTAGTCTTAAAAAGGTAATCATTTAATTTGTTTCCTTCAAGACTGGTCATAACTTTAATTTCCTACCGTGTTGGAGAGAAATGAGTAGGCACATTCCCTGTTGAACAAAACAGCATATGCTTGTTAGGTATGTTTTGAAGCTGGGATGCTGGTTTGAGCTGGTCCTTTGCTGGTTTAAGCTGGTCCTTTGCTGGTTTATGCTGGTCCTTGCTGGTTTATGCTGGTCCTTTGCTGGTTTAAGCTGGTCCTTTGCGTATTAATACAATGAAACCGCACAAGACGTGTACTCGGAACACACAAACATCCGCAAACACATGCTGACGCAACAAACACAAGCCCACAAAACTACATCACACTTTCTAGTTTCACACAACCACACAATGCAAAATCTGAACTTCCTCAGACATCACGCTCATTTGTTACACAGGCGTTCACACAAGAAACACCGTGTGAAAATGCTAAATTACATGTGAGCGGTTAGACCTAGAATGTAATTCTCCTCATATGTTTGCATAATGATGCATTTATAAGTTAAAGACCAAACGTATCTTTCACAGTGTTGTTGCAGATGAAATATAAGTAGACAACATTAAATAAGTATTTTTTTCATATTGATTATTAATTACTCAATAGAGTGGGGGAATTATGACGTCAGAACCCGGAAGAGTAAATCGCACAGATTTTCCTATAGGGTTTTTCAATTTATGAGTAAAATAAAGCCTGTGGTAAACATAACTTGACAATAATTTTACGTTTTGTTCTGCAACGTAAATTACACATCCGTACCCAAAACACAAACTTTGAAGCAGTTATGCTCATTTTTGAAAACATATGTTTTTAATAAGTAACTAGATAAGAACATTTGGTCTGTGAGTGTGTGGTTTACATTGTAGGGAAAAAAAGTAAAACAATCGCCAAGTTATGTTTAAAAACCCCATTGTAAAACCCCATAGGAAAATCTCAAAGGAGCCCGCGGCGAATTACCCTTCTTGGTTCTGACGTCTTAGTTCCCTCACTCTAGTCTATAGGGTTCCCAGGTCTGCGTAATAAAACCCGCCCTTTCGTATAGTATAAAAGTAGCAACACTGTTACTCAAACCACTTTTTCTTGCGTGTCTGCCATGTTTGTAGTTTTTAATACATTGTATTTGGGTTTGTAGTTGTAATCGAATCCTCGTCCAACGTGCAATGTGTTGTGGGCAATATTAGCCGTTAAGAGTGTGCACTTCAAATTTCCACTGGAAATAGTAAACCTTCCGGGTACCTTTGGGATACTCATTTCAACATACTACGATTTGGGACATACTAATTCTAATTTTGATTACTCTTTAGGACAAATAGTATGCGAATTGGGACGCAGCATCTGTTTTATCATAGTGGTTATGTTTATGCAACTGGCCCATTAAAACCTTAGCAACTGTATAACAACACCCTGGAAACCACCCAGAACAACTTAAATGTAATTTTGTAAAAATTACAAATCTATGTAATTTTGGACTGTACTAAAGCATAAAAATACCATAATATATTTCCATATATTTAGAAAACATGCTAAGTTCACATACTAGTTTCTCCAAAAAACAATGCTACAGCCAGTTATTCTACTTTGAAAATGTGCGTTCCTTGTCGGAATGTCTGTTTTTGTTTAGATCTGTGTGACTCCGCCCACTGCCAATTTACCCAATAGGATTTCAACTCCCTGAGTTGCCAGTTGGTGGTCGCAGATTCTACCTAACCTGAAAAAGCCTAGGCATCCATCTAAAAAGCTCTATGACCAGAGGAACATTAAAATGCAGATAAATCAACCCATCGACTTCTTGTCAGTGGCCCTCGTTCCTATTGCGTGTCCTCAATCTGGCAACTTGCATGAGCATTGAGCCTGAAGAGAAGGGGGCGGGAGAAACAACTCTGCAGTACCCATTTCAACCACTAGTTTTACTATTACTAGGCCTTTAACAACTGCACACAGCAGCATCCTAAATCCCATTCAGAACACTTTAGCAGCTGCATAGCAATGCACTTGAAACCACAGGGAACACCTCAGCACCATGCTGGAGAGTTTTACAAAGGCAAGCACCACTCACATTTTCCTCAGAAAATGTATAAATCTATTTGATATTGTATGTGTCATTGGTAAAATGCTCTAGCACAGCTGAAATGTGTTACACATAATTGAGTCTTCTTACTATATACATGTTGAGTCATGAACTCAGATGAGTCTAGCAGCTGTAGAGCTCCTGCAAACCTTTGATCTGCATGCTTCCCACAGTGCTCTGGTTAAATGAAGGATTGGGACTGGGGTCGGTTAGTGGTACGTCTTTGATGTGGGAAAGACTAGTGATGGCGAGATGAAGCCTTATGAAGCATTGAAGCTTTTCATCCAAGTGGTTCACAAAAGGGTTCATTTCTCGAGGCTTCATTTGCTCACAATACCCCCTGGTGGCCAAAGAGTCGAATCCTCGTCCAACGTGCAATGTGTTGTGGGCAATATTAGCCGTTAAGAGTGTGCACTTCAAATTTCCACTGGAAATAGTAAACCTTCCGGGTACCTTTGGGATACTCATTTCAACATACTACGATTTGGGACATACTAATTCTAATTTTGATTACTCTTTAGGACAAATAGTATGCGAATTGGGACGCAGCATCTGTTTTATCATAGTGGTTATGTTTATGCAACTGGCCCATTAAAACCTTAGCAACTGTATAACAACACCCTGGAAACCACCCAGAACAACTTAAATGTAATTTTGTAAAAATTACAAATCTATGTAATTTTGGACTGTACTAAAGCATAAAAATACCATAATATATTTCCATATATTTAGAAAACATGCTAAGTTCACATACTAGTTTCTCCAAAAAACAATGCTACAGCCAGTTATTCTACTTTGAAAATGTGCGTTCCTTGTCGGAATGTCTGTTTTTGTTTAGATCTGTGTGACTCCGCCCACTGCCAATTTACCCAATAGGATTTCAACTCCCTGAGTTGCCAGTTGGTGGTCGCAGATTCTACCTAACCTGAAAAAGCCTAGGCATCCATCTAAAAAGCTCTATGACCAGAGGAACATTAAAATGCAGATAAATCAACCCATCGACTTCTTGTCAGTGGCCCTCGTTCCTATTGCGTGTCCTCAATCTGGCAACTTGCATGAGCATTGAGCCTGAAGAGAAGGGGGCGGGAGAAACAACTCTGCAGTACCCATTTCAACCACTAGTTTTACTATTACTAGGCCTTTAACAACTGCACACAGCAGCATCCTAAATCCCATTCAGAACACTTTAGCAGCTGCATAGCAATGCACTTGAAACCACAGGGAACACCTCAGCACCATGCTGGAGAGTTTTACAAAGGCAAGCACCACTCACATTTTCCTCAGAAAATGTATAAATCTATTTGATATTGTATGTGTCATTGGTAAAATGCTCTAGCACAGCTGAAATGTGTTACACATAATTGAGTCTTCTTACTATATACATGTTGAGTCATGAACTCAGATGAGTCTAGCAGCTGTAGAGCTCCTGCAAACCTTTGATCTGCATGTTTCCCACAGTGCTCTGGCTAAATGAAGGATACATAAGGCATCTTGTGTGCGTGTGTGTGTGTGTGTGTGTGCGTGTGACTGGGGCCGGTTAGTGGTGCGTCTTTGCTGTGGGAAGACTGCTGGTGTGTAAATATGAAAAGAGTGTGTGAGCGTCTGCGTGTGTACATGTGTCATGTCTGTTGGCAACTCAGGAAAACAGTTTCAGACCACTGAACAGGATCAAAGTGAGTCAGCTTAGACACAAGGGTTCACTTCTCCTTCTAGATACACATGGTCACACACATATACATTCAATCACACCCAGACTTTCCCACAGAGGCCCACGTCGAATGCACAGCTATGAACTGCAAAGCACACACACACACCCTTAAAGGTATAGTTCACACGAAAAACGAAAACTGTCATCATTCACTCAACCCCATGTCGTGCAAAACATGTAGTGTGACTTTTTTTTCTTCTGTGGAACACAAAAGGTGATTTTTTTGAAGAATGTTTTTTGTTCATACAATGAAAATCAGTAGGATCCTACGGAGCCCCAGACATGACATGTAGGAAAAAATATTTATATCATTGCCACAAATTAACAATTCATTCCCACGACTTACTAATACATCAACATAATTTACTAATTTGTTACCTTGTTTTAAATACATTATGTGCAAGATTTATAACTCGTTACCTCATTTTAGGTAAATAGTGAGCATGATTTACTAATTTGTTATTTTTAAGAAAATGTGCGCAAGCTTTATTAATTCCCTAACTATTCGTTAACGTAAATCATGAGCCAGATTAACTATTCATTGCCTCATTTTAAGGTAAACCATGAGCACAGTTTACTAATTCGTTAACCTTGTATTAAGTACAATTTACTAATTCGTTACATCATTTTAGTAAAATTGTATGTTTTACTAATTCCTGTCCACAATTTCATAAACTAATCATCCTTTTTGCGTAGTAAGAAATAGGGTATTCACAAATCATTCAACGAACAAAACAGATAAAACAGGGTCACAGATTAAAAGGCCTAAAAGGTGCTCACGATTTACTTAAAATGAACAAATAGGTGAATTGTGCACACAATGTACTTAAAATTAGTTAACAAATTAGTAAATCGTGCACATGATGTGCTTTAAACGAGGTATCGAATTGCTAAATCGTGCTCACGATTTATGGTACTGTGTTGCCTCCAGGCAACATACCTTATTTTAGTTTTTTTAATAAAATGAGACACCCATTTAATTGATAAATGCTATCTCAGGGTAGTAGAACTCAAATACTAATGAATGAAAATGCAAAAAAAGTGGTCACATGACCCACAGGGGTCCATTTTGCTTCCACTTTCAGGACATGTGCACATGTCACATGACTCCATATTTTCTCCAATGAAAAGTGCATTTATCATAAATTTTCATCCATATAATTGCCTACAAAAAAATCAGTCACCTTCATTGGTAAGTAAAGAAGTATTTTCAAAAACTTTACATTATATATCATCAAACATATATTTGGAAATTACAAAAAACTTAATGTTGCCTTGAGGCCTCAAGGCAACATTGTACCATAATGGAATCGCATGAGGCCATGCAGGCATACTAGGTTATAATACAAGTATATGATATTTGTAAGGAAAAGAGTTAGAATTATCTAAATGTATTTGCATTTTGCATAATTTTGTAATGCATTTGTAAGAATAGTAATTCAGTTGCTATATCAACATTTACATTACATTACATTTACATTTAGTCATTTAGCAGACGCTTTTATCCAAAGTGAATTACAAATGAGAACAATGGAAGCAATCAAAATCAACAAAAGAGCAATTATATGCAAGTGCTATAACAAGTCTCAGTTAGCTTAACACAGTACACATAGCAAGGGTTTTTTATTATATAATAAAAAGAAAACAGAATAGAAAAAGAATAGAGCAAGCTAGTGTTAGAGGCCTTTTTTGCTTTTGTTAATATGTCCCCACTGGATGCAACAAATGCTTCGTTTGTAATGGGTTTTAATGTTTTTGTCTCGTCGCGCCGGGACATACGGAAATACAGTATGGTAGGGGCGTAACATTTCCGTCTCACGCTTGATGTATTCGGCCAATCACAACGCACTGGATAGTTGGCCAATCAGAGCACACCTCGCTTTTCAGACCGATTAGTTTTGTAAAAATCGACGCGTTTCAAAAAGGCGGGGCATAGAGGAGAAACAATAATGTACAGTATGTGGAAAATAATGTGTTTTTTTAACTTTAAACCGCATAAACACATTTCATTACACCAAATACACAAAATAATGTTCTTTTTAGCAGCATCATATGACCCCTTTAATTTAAAAGTCAGTGAAAGTGATTTTGTGTCTCTTTGGGGTGGCACAATAAAGCGAAGTTCACTTGCAGAACGCAAGCTTCTTAGAGGCACATAAGTCTGAAGTAATGAATTTAGGTAAAGGGGTGCGGAGCCAGTGGTGGTTTGGTAGGCAAACATTAATGCCTTGAATTTTATCCGAGCAGCTTTTGGTAGCCAGTGCAAATTGATAAACAGAGGTGTGACGTGCATTCTTTTTGGCTCAATAAAAATTAATTTTGCTGCCGCGTTCTGGATTAATTGTAAAAGTTTGATAGAACTGGCTGAAAGACCTGCCAAGAGAGCATTGCAATAGTCCAGCCTGGACAGAACAAGAGCTTGAACAAGGAGTTGTGAAGCATGTACTGAGCAGTATTTGGTTTTGAAGCTTTCATGTCAGTTAAGAAAGTGTATGTTCTTTAGGGAATTGTGCTTGTTTTTAAAGGGAAACATTAGGATAAGGTAGGCAAACATTAATGCCTTGAATTTTATCCGAGCAGCTTTTGGTAGCCAGTGCAAATTGATAAACAGAGGTGTGACGTGCATTCTTTTTGGCTCAATAAAAATTAATTTTGCTGCCGCGTTCTGGATTAATTGTAAAAGTTTGATAGAACTGGCTGAAAGACCTGCCAAGAGAGCATTGCAATAGTCCAGCCTGGACAGAACAAGAGCTTGAACAAGGAGTTGTGAAGCATGTTCCGAAAGAAAGGGCCTGATCTTCTTGATGTTGAATAAAGCAAATCTGCAAAACCAGACAGTTTTAGAAACGTGGTCTGAGAAAGTCAGCTGATCATTAACCATAACTCCAAGGTTTCTGGCTGTTTTTGAAGGAGTTATGGTTGACGTGCCTAACTGGATGGTGAAATTGTGATGAAACGATGGGTTTGCACTTTGCAGGAACCACAAGCAGTTCTGTCTTGGCAAGGTTGAGTTGAAGGTGATGGTCCTTCATCCAGCAAGAAATGTCTGTTAGACAAGCTGAGATGCGAGCAGCTATCGTCGGATCATCAGGATGGAATGAGAGGTAGAGTTGAGTGTCATCAGCATACCAGTGATATGAAAAGCCATGTTTCTGAATGACAGAACCAAATGATGCCATGTAGACAGAGAAGAGAAGTGGTCCAAGAACTGAGCCCTGAGGCACCCCAGTAGCTAGATCTTGTGACTTGGACACCTCACCTCTCCAAGATACCTTGAAGGAACTATCTGAGAGGTAAGACTCAAACCACTGGAGTGCGGTTCCAGAGATGCCCTTTGCCAATAGGGTTGACAGGAGGATCTGGTGGTTAACCGTGTCAAAAGCAGCGGACAGATCCAGCAAGATAAGTATTGAAGATTTGGAATCCGCTCTTGCCAGTCTTAGGGCTTCAACAACTGAGAGCAAGGCAGTCTCGGTTGAATGTCCACTTCTGAAACCAGACTGGTTGCTGTCGAGGAGGTTGTTCTGTCTGAGAAAGGCAGAGACTTGGTTGAACACAGCTCGCTCAAGTGTTTTTGCAATGAAAGAAAGAAGGGAAGTAGTTCTGTAGTTCTCTAAAAGAGATGGGTTAAGGGTGGGTTTCTTCACATATCAAATATCTGCACATATTATGATTTTTCTGTTGAGAGGAATTGCTTTCTCAGTTTTCACAAGCAGTGAGGTGTCATTAGTGAGGAAGGAGATTTTACGTGCATGTGCTTGTGTGTGTATGTGCATGCTTGTAAGGATAAGATGAATATTAGGTTAAAGTTATGAAGATTTTAAATTTTTTATCTTGAAACAACACTAATTGTAATGCTTTGATATGATAACTGTTATGATGGTTTGGTTATACTTGCAATCCATGATAGTACAATGTTGCCTGAGAGCAACAGCTGGATATGAAATGTTGCATATTATGAGATATGCAATACATTAAAAACTATATAAAACTGTCTGTTCAAGTGTATAAAACAGCATGAAAATGTCAAATGTTTAAATTTGTCCATTGTGGTACAATGTTGCCTTGAGGCAACAAACATTTAAAAAATTAAAAAATAATGAAAATGTTTATAGATATTGTTATAGTGTCCAATTTTAAGCAGGAAGAAAATCACAAATAATTTTTTTGACATCATATTGCGTACCATAGAGGGTCAAAACAATGAGGTGAATTAGTAAACCGTGCTGATGTATTAGTAAGTCGCAGGAATAAATTGTTAATTTGTGGCCAAGGTATAAATATTTTTCCCACATGTCATATGTTGTTTTGGACTTTTTTTGTATAGACAAAAACAATTAAAACATTCAAAATATCTTCTTTTTGTTCCACAGAAGAAATAAGACATGCGGGTTTGGAATGAAATGAGGTTGAGGTTTTTTGGATGAACTATTCCTTTGTCTCCTTCCAGTTCCCATATATTGTAATTGCATGGAAAAAAGTGTTCAGAATTTCTTGTGTTCCACAGAAGAAACAAAGTCATGTGGGTTTGGAACAACATGAGGGTGATTAAAGATAAAAGAATTTCATTTTAGAGTGAGCTAATTCTTTAAGCCAGTTTCACTATGTCAATACATGCATCACCGCAAACACTCATTGCAGAAAAAAATTAACCACAAAGACCATGATTGAACAGAGATGAATTGCACCTTCTCTCTTTTCTATAGCAATTAAACACAAATTGCAACCAAAAACATAGATCCCGGCTGCTTGGATTCCTTTCTCTGTGTCTCCTTGCAGGCTCTGAGCTCAACCGTGACCACAGGAAGAGCAAAGGCACTGATTGGTCATTGAGGCTCCACTCATGCACATTTGTCAGCTGGGTTGTGTACATAATAAAGCCCTCAGCAGGTTAGAATTAACTTTGTCAAACACTTCCCTCGCATATGATCAAAGCTGTGCCCTCTTTCCTGCCTTCCTGTGTAGATTTGACCTTCCTTTCATTTGTGACTGCTTCTTTTATTAAACATTAAGTATTTTTTCTCTGTTTATATAGCCTATATCAGGTTGATCTGTAGTTGACCTAAAAGAGAAAACTGATGATAGATGCAGACATTTTACTCTAATGCCCTTTGCGACAATGCATACTTGTGTTATGAATTGCATCTTGACATGTATTGTAACATAATAACGTGTGAAATCGAGCTTGCATAGCTAGGCACATCTGCGTTCACATACTTGCGTAGAGTATATTTCAAGACTTGAAGGCATAGTTCTCCCAAAAAATTTAAAATGTTCATTCACCCTCAAGTAATTCCATAACCAATATGACATGAATGCATCTTTGAAACACAGATGAAGGTATTTTTAATGAAATCTGAAAGCATTCTGTCCCTCCATTGAAAGTCTATTCAGCCAAAACTTTGACACTTTCACAAATCATGAGTCTTCTGAAGAGACACCACCATCACTGTATATGAATATATTTAATTTAGGCTTTTATTCACATAGAAACATTGATCAACGCAAATACATAGAACACATCAACTACAATAAACAGAAGTTCAACCGAACTTGCTTGACATGCAGGAACCTCATTATTTCTTGCACCTCATTCAAGCGTGCTTGACTTCTGTTTACTGTATTTGATGAGCTCTATGTATATATGCGTTGATCAATGTTCATACTTGAATACAACTTTTGATGGAATATACTTTAAATGGAGGGACATTTGTGTTTTAAAATTAGCAAAAGTCTTATGGGTTTGGAATGACATGAGGGTGAGTAAAAGATGACAGAACTTAAATTTTTGTGTCAACTATCCTTTTTTACGTTTTATTTATAACTTGTTGAGACAAACAACCTGCTTCTTTAGAGTAGAAAATAAAGCTATATAAATCGAGGCTGTCACTATGTCTATAGGACAGAAAGAAATCTTAAAGACTTTTGTTTCTAACAAGGTAAAGGTGAAACAAAAAAGGTCCTGGGACATATACTGGGGTACACCTATCCCCATCCATTAATAATACATATTTACAGTAACAACCAAAGTGAAGAATGAACCCTAAATAAGTAAAACAGCCCATGTAGAGGCTGTTTTTACTCCTCTCTGTACCCATTCGGTCTTCTCTTGTTGATCCCAACCCCCCACTCCTCTCTCCCACCCAGACATCTCTCTCCCTCTCTCTCGCTCTGTCTTGGGCTGTATGTTGCAGCAGAGAGAAGGGGAGATGACAATGGAGAGAAAAGAGGGTTGCAGTTTGGGGGTCTACTGAATAGTCCCATTCAGCCTGCCCAGTCAAACAGAAACGCATCTCCCCACTCACTTACAACCCATAGTTTCACTGCAAACAACCAGGGCTTTATTCCCCACAATCACTTGCCAGCGTACACATTCACACTTGTGTTGCCCAAAAGGAGTGACGGCATGGCCAGACATACGTACATACACGCACTCACCCACAATCAATATGAGGAGCACTGGGGTGACATACATAGCGTGTACTTAGCTACAATGTGGAGCAGGAGTGGAATTGGTGAGCGAGATCTAAAGTGCTCTCCTGCACTTTAGTGCTGTGTTGAGATGTACACGGTCACATGGAATGATCAAAGGATCAATAGCAGACATGAGAGTGTTGACATGGTGGTCAAGAGGTTTGTGGTGAGCTGTTGTTTTCAAATGCAGTTGATGCTTTCAAAACCAAAGATCTAGAATGGTTGTCAGCAACAAAAGATGTTTTTACTTTTGCTGATTGAATTGCACTGTTGGCTGCAAGTTTCTTGAAGTCAGCATGAAATGGAAACTCACCCACTGTATTTTCTAAATGCCTGTTATTGATCTTTTTGTGAATGCTTCATCCATGTATGTTTCTTATTTATTTATTTTTTTGTTTTGAACTTGTAATTTCTGATTAAAATATCTAGATCTTCCAGTGAAACTTCTCTCTAATGTTCGACTTCTCCAATTATTTAGTCCACTTCGCCCCTTTCTTACAATCGACTGCAAGCTCGCATTCAGAGTTGCCTCCATCCAATTAACAACCAATGGATTGAACCAAGTCCCCGCCCTACATTTTTTCTCTTCCCTTTCACTTGGATGTGTCACAAAATGGAAGAAAAGATCTGTCTCTACTTACATAGCAACTTTAAGGATACACTTTGGGATGTTTTCTGAAATCCAGAAGTTGATGCAGCATATATTTTGCACATATCAGTTCATTCACAATGGATGCTTTCTACAATGTGGTGGATTTTTTTTTCATTTATTCATTCGCCAGGTGAAAATTGTAGTTTGAATGGTTTAGAAAAGTAAAAGCACAGCTCTCCTCAAAGAATCACATGATTTGAGGCATTATTCATGTTACAGCTTGTCAAGACAGACAAACTGCTTCTTTACAGTATAAAATAAAGGTATTCAAATCGAGGCTGTCGCTCTATCTGTAGGATAAACACTTTTGTTGTGAAACAAAAATGGTCCTAGGACATAGCCTATACCTGGGGTACATTTATCACCTTCCATTTATAATGCACATAGCCTATGGGTGGTGGATTTTTCCTCATTTTATCATTTGCCAGGTGAAAGGTGCAATTTGTGTTGCTTAGAAATGAAAAACCACAGCTCTGAAGAATTAACCTTCAGTGAAATCTGATTTCTGAAATCTAAAGTTTTCCTTACAAAGACAAACCAGACATGGACAGCAGTCACATCAGAGCGTCCAGCTGGGTAAGGTCAGTGCCCTTTGGTTACAGAGACCTGAACATGTGTAGAAAGGAGAAAGTCTGACCCCACTGCGTGCACCCTGCTCCTTAACCTCAGCTCTATGTGTGTGTGTGCTGGGGAGCGCCCTGCCCTTGAAAGCCTGTTGCACGAATGCGTCGCTGACCAGACATGCCCTCCTAAACACACACTCACACACCCACACCCTCCCTCTTTATGGTCTGTTCAGGAATGAGGCAAACAGCAGCGAATGAGACGCACAATAGCAGAACAAAAGGTGCAGGCAGCAGGAGGGTACAGCGATGTGACAGGGCGAGGGCTGTATGTATGTATGCGTGTGCGAGCGAGTGTTAATGCGCGTATGCTCCATATGGGCACTCCCTCGCGCAAAAAGGCAGATGTCACATGGGTGGCCCCGCCCTGCAGGCCATTGGGTCACGCCGCTCGGGGACACGTCTAAATAGCTGAGCAGGAGCGAGGAGGATGGGGCCTCTCCCCAGCTGCCTGCTCCATATACACATGACCATATTCATGCACCCTCTCCCATGCACCAAAGCGCCCGTGTTCCCCTCCTGCTTTGTTAGTGCTCTTTTTTTTACGTGTTTGTTTACTTCTCCACACTGATTTCTGCCCGAATGTCCATGCTTACTGTGCACACACACACCTCTCTTTTTCATGCATGGTATGGACATCACACTACATTTTTGTGCAGTTTATTTGAAGTTTGTGGTATTTGAAATTGTTTATTGTCATTCCAGTGACATAAAAGTACAGTAAAACAATACAGTAAAACAGCAAAATGCTGTTATAGTACACTATTAAAAATAAAATTTCCAAAAGGGGGGTTTTGCAGGAATGCCATAGAAGAACCATTTTTGGTTCCCCAAAGAAACTTTCAGTGAAGAGTTCTTAGAAGAAACATGTTTTTCTTAGTGTGAAGAACATTTTAATAATCTAATTGACTTTTTTCCACTATAAAGAACCTTTTGATCAATGGAAAGACTTCATGGATGTTAAAGGTTCTTCATGGAAACGTAGATGCCGTAGATGGAACTATAAAGCGTGTATAAAGCGAAATGTTGCTTGACCAGAGCGGCTTTGCAAATTCTACATACACAAACAAATCACTATAAACAATAAAAACATTAAACGAACACATTGTAAACAATAGATGAATATGAATTTTCATTCTGAGATGAATATGAATTTTCATTCTGTTTCATTTTGACAGTTGACACATCTGAAAGCAACACTATCAAGGCTTAAAACCAAAATCAGTGCATAATTATAAGTAGCTTATGGCTTGTTTTTTCTCCATAAAGTCACTTATAAATATAGACAACTGTAGGTTTTTTGGAATTTTTTACAGCATACAGTCACAAAATTGTTCTTGTTGGTACATCATAAAGTTTGGCCACTTCATTGTTATTTAGTGAGCTGATGTTTCTCACTGTTGCAAGTCATTTGTTTTAGGCTTGTTTTGCCAGGCTAGTTTGATTATTTTTATAGGAAGATCTGTCACTGATAAAGATGCACTTTTTACACAGATTTTAGTCTGTCTGTAACATTCTGCAGTTTGTAGTACTTAAAAGTGAGTTTAATTGGGCATATGCTCATTTTTATGCACTTCAGAGCTCTGCACATAATTATAGTTAAGGAACCGTAGTGGATAATTAACTGCCGTTTCTAGCCAGAATCAATATGTGGCTTGGTTGATATGCAGGCCTTGGATTGGGAAATCCAGTTATAGTAGTTACAGTAAAAGGAGAGACGCTACATAAAAACTGAAGGCCAACACACGTGTTAAGTTAACCTTTGCCTGAAGAAGGACAGGAATAATACTGTTACTTTTCTCCTTCTTTACATTTTTATATGGTTGTTTAGTGATATTTCTCAGCTCTTCCATCTCAGTTTGTTATGAAGACAGAGTCATCCTGATGATTCCCTGTCATTTCCCCATCTCTCTATTCCTGAGGTTCATTAGCATAGCAGCTGCTGAGTGCAGGGTGTGTGAGGTGGAGACGGCTGGTGTGTGTGTGTGAGTATGTTTTGGAGGGGGTGAGTGTAGGGGGGCTCTAATCAATGGTGGTCCGTCTGGGAGCTGAATAGCGATGAAGCAGAATCCAGCAGGCTGGACAAAAAAAAGGAGGAGAGCGTAGAATAGAGCGAGAGAATGAATGCGCTTGTCACTGTGTGCTTGAAAAAGCACAGAGCGGAGCGAAAGAATGAAAGAGAGTTCAAACAGGAGAGGAGGGTAAGGAAGGACAGGCCTAGCCACCTGTCTCATTCTCTCTATATCTTCCCTTTCGCTTTTCACTATGAGAGAACTCTGTTTTACATGTTTAACAACATGCATTATAATGTGGGTTTCTCATATTGAACAAAAGTGAGCAGTTTGCATTTGCGTTGACAGTGTTCGAGATCACTTATGTTTTAAATAAAGATTTCTGCGTATATCTCTTGTTAGTCAGTCTAGTTAATCCTAACTAACCAATACTAATACTGACTAAAATGTATATATATTTTTAAATGACATTGTAATTTGGACAGTCATTGCACTCATAAAATGTTTGACAGAGAGAACTTCCATCTACAAGCATGTATCTAAAAGAAAAAAAATAAATTCTTGATATTTCATTGCAAATAAGAAAGAAAATGGGTCTGCACTCTATATATAATTTAGAATTAATTGTGATCTATTGTCATTTATATAATATTGATTGATTGATTATAAAAGTTTCATGTAAGTTCATTTTATTTTTTGTAATAATTATTCTTTATTATATTATAATTAATATTTATATTGTTTATATATAATTTAGAATTCATATATTGTAATATTTAAATGTATAATATTAATAGCTATTAATCAAGTGTTTATTTTTTTTAAAGTTAGTTTATCTCATTGTAAGTGTCATGTTACTTTTATGTAATAATTACATTTTAAATGCAAGTAAATTGTCTACTTTCATATTTCAAATAACTACGTGACAATAAAAATGTCAAAATATGGGGGAAATAATGTTCCAAAGTGTAAAATTGTTACAGAAGTTTTTTTTTTCTTCCAATTTTTTGATTTTTAAAAAAAAATCTTTATCTTTATCCTTACTGTACTTGGTGTGAACGTGCCTTTAGCCAAGAATAGAGAAGGGTATTGAGGATTGTAATTGTTGGAATAATAGCTTGCCAATAATTCTGGGCAGAGAGACCCTCCTCACTACGGTATGTTAGTAGTTCAAGAGAGATCACTGAGGGGATTCTCCACCCAAATACTCATCCTGATCATGTCATTTATGTTTTCATGCAAACAGAAAGTATTAATAAATGTGGCTGCAAGCAGGAATTTTTGAGGCCGAGCAAGTCAGAAACAAAGTGACAAGCTAAGCAAGCATGGCAGGGGAGCATCAGGAAAATGCTTATTATATTTCAACATCTGTTTCTGCAGCTGCCACTTTAAATGCTTGAGCTCTTTAAAGTTGAATGAATTCTAATATTGGCTGTCAATGCTTTTATTATTCATCAGCTGGAAAAAACAAAACAAATCCATCAATATCCAACGACATAAAAGAGATTCCAACAATATCGTTTCTCTGTGCAGTTATCGTTAGTTGTGCTGTGGAATCTGCTATTCTTTTTTACAGAAGTTTTTTTTTTCTTCCATTTTTTTGTTTTTTAAAAAAAAATCTTTATCTTTA
>NW_015633534.1:352700-385179 GCF_001515625.1 Sinocyclocheilus rhinocerous
GGTATATAAATATTGTTACACTGAATGACATTTTAGTGCGTGTCTTCTGTCAAACATGGTAAAAAATGCATGATAATAATTTTTTTTGTTCAGAAAAATATAAACTTAAACAGGACACATTCTAATGTATGGGGAAAAAACAAAACTTAAAGCTGTATTGCACTTTTATTTTTTTGATGCTTGAAACACCCTTTTCGTCTTTGACCCATATATATATATATATACACACATTTATATAAATGTTAATAGCTATTAATCAAGTGTTCATTATTTTTTTTTTTAATTATCTTATTGTACATTTCATGTAAATTAATTTTAATTATTTTTCGTCATAATTATTCATTATTATATTGCTAATTTTATGTCAAACTGACATATAACAATGCTCAACAAAAATAAACACTAAACTCATCACATCTTTAACACTACAGCTCATTTGCCAGCAGCAGATGAGTGCATTAATTGGATTAAACTGTGTTTGAAAGGATCTTTTCCTGGTAAAAGTTGTGGTCATGTCTAAGCCATTGCAACAATAATTCATCTTCATTCCCTTCTGTCTATAATGTTCCTCTCCTTCCGAGAATCTGCAACGATTTTCATGGCCGCAAACACTTTTTTCTCTGCATGTGTGTACTTGCACCAGAGCGAGCAATGTTGTGGGGCCTTTTTGGAACTACATGCGCACGTATGCAAAGCTGCTGACAAGAATCTGTCCGTGCAAAGAGGTCGTTTTTGATCTCTGGAACACTAAAGGTATGGGAAAACGAAACATTCCAGAGCACCGAACTACAAACAAAAGAGGACAAACCTCCAAGCCTCCACTTCACATTCTCAGAGCTAGAAGAGGAGCGTGTTTCCTTTTCGCTCTCAAGTACATTCACAAAATTCTTTTTCACATTGTTGGGTTTACACGTCCCTCCCTCTCTTGCTGGCGGTGGGGGAAGGCTAGCGCGCAGAGCGACGGGACTCATTTCCAAATTCCTGCAATGATGTGTGTCGGGACTGAGGCACATGAAGAATCTATTAGGGGGCCTCTCTATTGCACTCTGGGAAGGTGGCCAACTCAGCCGCCGGACAATGGAAATCCAGCTCAACAATAACATCCTGCCCGGGGGATGGAGGGGGGTGGAAACAGAGATGGATGCCATTGAGGTCACAGTCTTCTAGTGAGGGTTGTCTTCAAAAGCATGCAGTAAACTCTTGTCGACCTGCAGAAAACAGCAAGCACTTGCTTGGTTCGGATTACGGTTGCAATAAACGTGGCCTCTGGACAATGTCGGACAAAGTTTTTGGCTCATTTGTGAATTTCAAAAACGAACACTCTGGACATTCCACCAATAAATCAGAGCAGGAACCGAAATGCAGTACTGAATTTTCACCGAGGTACAACTCTTGTTTCATGAAAGCATGAATTGCAGCAAAAGCGTGGCTTGATTTCTCATGTATATCTGCCAATGTTTCAGAGTTGGCGTCCAATAGAAACTGAGGTGGAATGGAATCAGAAGATGAAGAATTAAAGTCCTCGGATGTGTTTTTTTAAATGTATGAAGAAATGCTTTGAGTCTCCCACAGAACAGAAGGGCAGAGAGCTGCTCCATGCAAAGAGTTGTAACATAAAACCCACACAAACACACAGGGAGGGGATCTGTCTTTAAAACAAAATTACCCACAACCCCCTGCACTCCTTTATCCAGCATATGAAAGGACTAGGCCAAATGAATGACAAAAAGGAGAGAATGGAAACTGGGGTCAGGTTGGCCCAGAGAGGAGGCCCAAATTCTTCCTCGGAGATAGAAAGAACCGTTCACAGCCACACATTGAGGAAGGTTTAATTATTTCTTTACTGGCTTGAACACACACACACATACATAAAAATATTACAGCACTCATATTCTCACCACACATGAATCACAGTGTTACCAATGTTCAAAAAATTACAAACAAAACAAAACACACACACACACACAAACAGAAAAGAAAAAGAAAAGCTGAAGTCAACACAAAAGAACATTCGCATCACTCGCTGGAGACACAAGATGAAAAATAAAAAATACAACAGCTCTTTTACTCATTCATATACACCTATCCAGTCATTTAACCCCAATGTCATAAATGTTATGGCAAATGGTGGGGTACAACAACTATACATCGTGCAATTTATTTTTGTTACAATGATCTTACCATCACAAGTATTATTCCCCTTTATTAACATCAGGAGGAGAGCACTTCAAATAAGAAAGTGCTCTGAGATATCAGAGTCTATATATCCATATATATACTATATATGTATACACATACACCCGATCACAGAGATACAAACATCTTTGCAAACGTAATGTTATACATTGTAACGCACAAACAGAGACAATATAACCTGGAGCTTTTTTTATACAATAGTATTTTGTTGTGTTCCTTTTTTCTATTTAGAAAAAATTAAATGTTGACCTGAAGTCAACGAATTAACAACAGTCATCAGTGCAATATTTTCAACAAGAGTAAAAATATCAAGTTTAAGACAAGTGATGCATATTTGTTCTGCCTATACCAATCGAATAGATGATCGTGAGAATCACATCGGTTGCATCTCCAGGTACGAGGAGTTCCTGGTTGGTTAACCAGGTTGAGCAACGGGGGCTGGAAACAACAGCAACACCACTGGACTGTGGCAAGACATGAGTACAATCACACACACTCACACAACTGCATGGGGCTTCTCGCAAAAACAACGACAAAAAAATGATATATCTAACTGATACTTGTCCTCGTTCACTCACCGTTGGCCATTGTATCAAGAAAAAAAATTACATAAAAGCAGCATTGAAACAAACATCAGGTGCCATGACTCTTAAAGGCGGCAGGCTGTCTTTTTTTGAACGAATCTGTCGATGTTTCCTGCAACAGAAGTCATAGTCTTCTTCTCAATGTTCATATAGTCCTGCTCAGTAGTAACTATTGGTAAGCCTCAGCTCCTGCAGTTACCCGACCAGGCACTAGGGGGCGTAAAAGGCTCCACATTTATGTGCAACAAAACTCCCTGCATTTAATAGTCATGCAATGCACTTTTTGTAACTACAACATAAACCAAAAATGACAACGCAAAAATTAAGCAATTGGCTGAAATAAAACCTACATATATAATGTCTCAACCACGCTTGACGAAAGAAAAAAAAATTTTTCGAATAACCAATGGATCTTAATTTTGGTTCAAGGAGATAAATTGTCCCGAGTGAAGATTGTAAAACAAAAAACGAGGATGACCGTAAGAAAACATCAAGTAAAACGACCTGGACAGAGCCTACTGATTCTGTTGACCAAAAAACGAGCACTAGTGGGTAACTGAGCACAGTTAAGGAGAAGGCTTGAGAAAGAGAGCATATGATATTCGAATACTTTCAAGTCGAGGTAGCTGATGCAGAGAACCAGGATAAAAGGGGACGCATTTTTCCCGGGAAAAAAGGTGTACACGTGGGGGGCCGTGGCGCGGAATCTCCACACGGGACAGTTTAGCCTGTAACGAGTCCGAAGCAGCTTTAGGTCACCCTACATACTTTTACACTTAGGCTATAGTCTTAAAAATAACCACAACATAATTTAAATGCATTATCTCAATGTACCTTCATAAATAAAAAGACAAACCCAACCTGTATTCACAGTGATGACCAGGGTGTTAATTCAAAATACTGAAAGAAGATTATAAAGTGTGTCCCAAAGGCGACTTTCCTGACGTTTTGATACAAAAAAAAAGCGAAAGCAGCGGTTTTTAGTAACACGTTAACCATAGACGTGGGTCGCACTGGCCTGAAAGCTGTGTGGAAGCCGTCTGCTAGGTGAAGGCAGAGGGAATAGACTACTTGTACAGAGAAAGAACACAGTAAAGCTATGTGTACAGTACTTAGGAATAAGTCACTTGTTATTTCGAGGACATATTTCAGCACTGGTCACCAATGCCACAAGATTTGATTGATGAAACGACTTAAGGTTCGTATTAAAAGACAGTGTCTAGCCAAAACAGAGGATGGCCTTCATTCTGGAGTTCACCTCTTGCAACTATTCCAGCATTCAGCCACAGCATCAAGTGCCATCTCGATGTCTCCAGGTCAACCGGTCAAGCCCTGGTAAAGCCACACAGTGCAGATCTGATGACTTAAACATTCAATAAAAAGCTATAGTACCAACGCACATCCCAAACAGCAAGCGTTTCAGATTCTCTCATCGCCAGATCTGACACGGGAAAGAAAAAGGCTACAGCCCTCATTTGGTTTTAAGGTACAAGGGAACTCGAGCTTGGCAGATCCAACGCTAGAATGAAACGAGCCCGGTCTTTCCGCGTGCTTCTACCGGATCACCGCGCGCCGGAGGAGTACTTGGCCTTGGTGATGAGGTATAACACGATGTCTTGGTGTCCTCCGAAAGCGGCGATGTGCAACGCGCTCCAGCCCTCCCGGTTAGCCAGCCGTATATCGGCTCCGAACTTCACCAGCAGTTTCACGAGCTCCAGGTTCCCGTCGATGACCGACTGATGCAGCGCCGTCTGTCCCTCGGGGCCAAACGAATTCACGTTAAACTCGCAGTTGGTCATGTTCTGCAGCAGCGAATGGAGCTCCTTCGTGTTGCCTTTCTTCACCGCCTCCTGGAAGACTCTCTGCGGCGCCGAGCACGTCGATATATCCGCCTGGCTCATGATGCTCTCAGCCGCCTTTACAGTCTCTAGTACTGGGATATTCGCGGCTTGACTGGACTAAAACCAGCTTAGGCGAGCGTATATCCCAAAAAGGACAAGTAAACGACACACTTGGTGTGCAAATGCAGTCGGTGGCTATATATCCAAAGACCTAGCGAGAAAGTTCAATCATCCACAAAAGTATAATTCTCCGTGTGTGTGTGTGTAAGTGTCTCTCAGTAGCAGCACCAGGTTATGGCAGAATATGGAGTTATTTAGTGTGGGAAAGGAGGCGTGTGAACGGCTGTATCTCCGGTTAAGCGCATCGAGGGCCGTTAGCTTTTAGAGACGTCTGAGTTAACGTTCATTTACCTCAGGAAATGCGTCTCTCGCGTCCCGCGGTGGTTTATTTGGCAAGGGTGACTGAAATAAACAGAGAAACTGTTAAAACCACTATTTCACGCTGTCGAGTAGCGGCTTCTTAACGTGAACGAGTAAAGATGTACTTACTCTTGACGTTTGGACGGGAAGAAGTGACTCCAAAATTTGACGCTTGCCCGCTGCTGTTTGTCCGTCGCGCGGTCCCGGTGATTCTCTGCCCAGAGCTGCGTTGCCAGGGGGATATTTTAGACGAACTAGTTTGCATAACAATACGTCTCTATAGAATCAAGTATTGTGGAATGGGAGGGCTGGGCGACGTTGATTGGCTGCGGAGTCGGCTTGGGGGCGTGACCAAGCGGGGAAACTGAGAAATGGGCGTGGCCCAGTGCCCAAACATCCCAGTAATAAAACGCCTGCGTTATTATCTGTTAATATGCTCTTCGGCGAACCAAATGGTACAGATTCGAGGGGGAAAAAATTTATAAACAAAAACATGAAAGATAAGGCTTGGGTTGGGTTTTTATTCAGAGCCTGATCAAAATTTTGTTACACATAAATGTGACCCTGGACCACAAAACCAGTCGTAAGGGTCAATATTTTGAAATTGAGATATATAAGAATAAGGAATCTGAGGGTGCAAAAAAAAAAGAAAAAAAAGTAAATATTGAGAAAATCGCCTTTAAAGTTGTCCAAACGAAGTTCTAGCAATGTATATTACTAATCAAAAATTACGTTTTGATATATTTACGTTAGGAAATATACAAAATATCTTCTTGGAACATGATATTTACTTAATATCCTAATGATTTTTGGCATAAAAAAATCTATAATTTTGACCCATACAATTGTATTGTTGGCTGTTGCTACAAATATACCCCAGCGACTTTTTATTTGAGGTCCAGGGTCACAAATATACTTGCCTTTTTGCCATCATAAACGCAATCAGCAGGCAGTTTGGGATCTTATCGCCAAGTAATAATATATTATTCTTATTTCTTTTTATTAATTTCTTCGCAGATTGTCCAATGAATGCAGTTCAATTTCCTACCGGTCTACACCAAATGGCAATGACTTCTTTACTGACGTTGCTTAAAAGTTACTCTGAACCATTATAGACTTTAGGACTTGTGAAGCAGCCTTTCCAGCTGTTTTAAGGCAATAACAACGCCTGTGCGACTTCCTGAGCGCGTCAACAGAGCTGTGCGTCGCGCTCGGCGTCAAGCATGCGCTCTGAAGTCAAAGCTGGCTCTGCGCATGCGCGGGGCAGGAAGCGGAGCGACACGCATAGCAGCTGTACCGTGGGAACCGGACGAATGCAGTTTCTGCGCAGCGCAGTCGCCTTTCCTCACACGCCGCAGTTTGGCGCGGAAAGCCACAAACACGCTGTATACTGTACAGACGCTTCAAACATTTGATCTTCCAAACTGTTGTTTCACTATATACTGTAACCGCTACGTTACGTTATAAACTGCACGTACTTTTTTGGGCAGTGGAGTGACTTAAGTTTTGCATATAGCCCGGACGTTTGGAGACGCGTTGAAAAGCTCTTAAAACTGATTCTGGAATCAGAATACACTATTTCAAATATAATTTGGCATTTAAATGGACAAATACCCGAGACTAGAGCCATTTATTCAACACATTCAACGACAACAGCAACCAAGTTTTCGTTTGTTATATTATCGTCACCATTTTATTTCCACAGTTCCTAAATACTGCAGTTTTAAGATGCATATTTCAGACCGTCAAATCTAAACAGGTTTCTGAGTGAAATTATACATTCCCAACTACCTGTATTATTGTATTATTCTACATAAAGACACATGCGATGAAATACCTCTGCCTAACTGGTTTGGTTATAACCTCTGGCAAAAGTACTCAGAATTACTTTATTGACACCAGATAATCACTTGCTGTCAAATGAAATGTAGGTTAATAAATAAAATTGTGTCAGTATAGGCTATATATAGCCCAAGGGTTTGCAAGAACTATAAATGTAAAATTGTGTCCAAAAAAAAAAAATGACAGTGTTAACAAAGACGTTCACCTATTTCATTGCCTTTCCACAATAAATATATGTAAAATTAAGAAAGGAAAATTAAAATGTGTAAAGTAGGCCTATTCATCAGAATGCAGGTAAACACATCTATTTTGTGTATGCGTGTTCTGGCTTTAAATGCAACACTCAGTTTTATACAAAAGGGTCTCTGCTCGGTTTATGGGATATTGTGCAGTCTTTTTCCAAAAATTAAAAACTGAGGGTAAAATTTCACCTCCGCTTTGGAGAAGTTCACTAATCCTTGGTTGCGAGTCGGCTGTCAAGTTCTCATGTTAACATTCTTTTTGTACATGAAACTCAAAAATAAACCACGTGAAACCAGACTTTGCACACATAAACACTGGGTTAACATGTGGAAGTAATAACTCGTGCACATTATTAATTATTTGTCTTTTCTCCTCTAACATATATCCTTCTTTAATATCTCCTGCTGGGCATGTGCGAATACTGAATTTCAGGCATTTCAGTTCGCTCACAAATTATACTTCAGCTGGCTAAAGCATAAAGCTGTTTTCTTTTCCGTGCAAAACGTTCCCATCATTTAAAAGAATGAAGCGATGTGCACTTGTGAGGTATTTGACCATGTGTGAAACAGAAGTGTTCTTTAAGACCTGCCAGGGTAGGGCTAAAATATCTCAGCACATCTGTTGGCTAATCAGAAAGATGTGCCCGTGCGCTGGCCTTTTGGAAAATATTTGTTGAGAAAACGGAGGGCCTCTCCCAGTAGCTGGTTATCACTGAACACGGGAATTTGCACAATTTCTGGTACTTAGATTTGTCTGCATGGCCCCACAAAGTTTTCACTTAAAGGGATAGTTCACCCAAATATGAACTTTTTTTTGTTCCATACGTGTATGGCTTTTTTCTGCTGAACACAAAAGATATTTTTAAGAATGTTAGTTTTGGTTTCCATTGACTTCCATTGTCTGGACCAAAAATACAATGGAAGTCAAAGGGAACCGAAACGGTTTGGTTACTAACATTCTTAAGAATATCTTTTGTGTTCCGCAGAAAAATGGCATTTTAAATGGCATCTACTGAGGGAGAAAAAAAATGATTGTGCCATCTTTAAAAGCCAAAAAGGTTACATTTTTATTGTATGTTATCTTTTTTTATTTTAGATGATAAATCAGTAGATACTGTTCAAAATGAAGACAAAAAGTCCTGTGCCACTTTTGGTTGTCAAACATTAGTGGACCATGTTCATCTTAATTTGATAAACTACTCCTGTGGTTAGTCTGATGGGACACCTGTGTGAACTTGATGAGAACTGACTTCATAAAAATCACCACAACACCAGTTCATAAACGTCACTGCAAAACGGAATCCGAAAAGAGAGAAAAGTTTCAGAGAAAAGCTGTAGCAACATTTGAGAACAGATTACACTTTGTATCGAATG
The DNA here is from genome assembly GCF_001515625.1 of Sinocyclocheilus rhinocerous. Classification (NCBI taxonomy): domain Eukaryota; kingdom Metazoa; phylum Chordata; class Actinopteri; order Cypriniformes; family Cyprinidae; genus Sinocyclocheilus; species Sinocyclocheilus rhinocerous. The sequence continues at coordinate 361,200 of NW_015633534.1, forward strand.
CAATAATTCAGATTTTTTTGTGTGTGTGTGTGTATGTGTGCGTGGGGGTTCACAAGGTTTCTGCAGGTTTTTTGAAATTGTAAATTTAAGACATTTAAAGACCTTTTTAAGACCAAGTAAGGAAAAATTAAGTAATAAATTCAAATGGAACACAATATGTCTGTTTTCTCTAAATGTACATTTTTCAAAGTTTGAAAATACAACTTCCAACGGATCTCCATTACTTTTTAATACGTTTTACGAGAATAAGAAGCAGAAGAAGCTAATGGATTGAATAACACTGCTCCAAACCACTAGAATATGGAAATAACTTTGACTGTATCTTCTGGTCACACTGCAAAAAGAAGTGTTCAAGTTTCAAGTGAAAATGCCTAAACATGCTTAAAGGGGTCATATGATGCGATTTCAATTTTTCCTTTTTCTTTGGAGTGTTACAAGCTCTTGGTGCATAAAGAAGATCACACCAAATACACAAAATAATGTTCTTTTTAGCAACATCATATGACCCCTTTAAATCAAGATGCATTTACTTGAGAAGCAAAATGACAAGTTAGTGAGAAATGTATCAAAAAGAAGTGAGTTTATGATCAAAACAAGAACAAATACCTGCCAATGGGCTCAGAAAAATCAACTTAATTCAATGGATTTTCATTTCCCAATAACAGATGTTTGTTCTTGTTTTAAGCATGAACTCATTTCATTTTGTTCAAATTCTCAGAAAACAAGACATCATACATTCAAGTTTGCATCTCAAGTAAACGTTTCTTGATTTAAGGATGTTCAGATATTTGCATTGGAAAAAAACAATAAAAACAAAAAAAATGTTTTTTTTTGCATCATTTAATGCCATGACTATGAATTTAAGACTTTCTGTTGTGATTTAAGACCTTTTTTGGCCTTAATTTAGGGCGAATTAAGACTTTTAAAGATCTTTTTATAAGACCAGCAGAAACCCTGCTTCAATAAATATTTTCAAAACTTTTTTGAAATTTTATTCCTTTATCCTTTTTCTAAATACATACCCAACACATATAAACCAAGCCTGAACGGTAATTTAAAGTATCACAGTTCACAGTCAACATCAAAGCTACAAGCTATAATGAGATGCCGGTGAGCTGCAAATCGAGCCGACGCTGAGAATATCCTGCGAGCCATTTCAGATGTACAGTACTTAACAGGAAGTGTCCCATTTTCCCACCTGGGCCCGGGTCACATTCATCAGAAACCCAAGCCGGCGAGAGCGAGCCAGCTAAAAACTCCTCCCGACGTCATTAAAGATTAATACGGTTCATAAAAGCTCTGTGGCATCTAAACCTCAGAATGCTTTCAGATTAACCCTGGACTGATCAAACCGTCACATTCAGTGAAAATATTTGGTGTTTGGTAGCCGCGCGGAGGCATTTGGCCTGAAGCTCTTCAAAGATCAGCCAGCGCAGAGGTGGGGGGAGAGTCACTGGCCGGGGATTCTGCGGGACTAGCATGACGTCTCAATAGAGGGAGGGCCTTCAGAGTCCAATTCAGCCCCAGTACCACGTGCTCAAGGAGCGTGGGAAAGAGGCGAGCTTTTCTTCCCAGCAAAGAAAGAGCTAGTATCGAATAACAGGCGCAGAACAGGGCTAGGTAGAGCTCCTACTGCAAGCAGACAAGATTATCTCCGGCAAATGCAAACACGCAGAGCTACGGTTACAGTCAACACTTTGATACTTAGATTCAGGGAGCACACATTTAAAAGAGGACACGGCTCTGTTTGAGCGTGGCTTGACTGAACTTGGAAGGAGGACTGACTGTATGCAGCCCATCCTGTTATGAACTTGCAAAGCGTCCTCAAAAACTTGGAACGAAAATAGCGTCTGGCGTGAATTCAGCAGCGCTGTCTTTGGGGAACCCAAGCATGTTTTTTTTGTAGTTTTGACAGATTTACAAATGGAGATATGACTTAAAGACTAAACATAAACAACGTTCGTTCTGAAAAAAGGAAGTCAAGAAAATACAACTTTTTTTTTTTTTTGGTTTTTAGAGATAATTGCAAGAGAGATAACATGCAAAATATTATGATAGATTGTTTTAGAAAAACAAATAAAGAAAAAATGGCTAAATATGTTGCACACAAAAATTGTGGGATTGTGGGAATCTGTTCATAAAGTGTTGTTAACCATTTATGGCATTAAGTATATTATTATGTGTAAAACAATTTTTTTTTAAATAAAGGAAAAAATGGCTAAAAAAAAAGTGAAATATCTTGTCATTTTTGGGGGTTAATGTATATTGTGTAAAACAAATTTAGATCTTAAATTTAAAAATAAAAAGTAAAAAATGTGTATAAATCTTGTGCAAAAATTTAATTAAAATGAAAGTCTTGCCATAAACTAATGTAAATCCTGTTTTTAATAACAATTTGTGATTAATCTTCGTAAAGTGTTATTAAAACACTTATGATTTATGAACTATTTTAAGAGATTTGTAAACAATTTATGGCATTAAGTATATTATTATAATGTGTATAACAAATTCAAATCTTAAAAATGTTTTTTTTTTTAATATACAGTAAAAAATAGCTAAACAAGATTACGTGCAAAAATGAAAATGAAATGAATATCTTGTCATTTTGGGGGGTTAATGTAAACATTTGATGGAATTAAGAGTAAAAAAACTTTTTGTTTTTGTGCAAAATAAAATAAAATGAATTCTGTGGGATTAAACCAATGTAAATCCTGTTTTTAATAACAATTTGTGTCCAAACTTTTCATAAAGTGTTGTTAAAACAGTAAACACTTATGATTTACGAACAATTTTAGGAGGTTTGCAAACATTTTATGGCATTAATTACATATTAGTTAAAACCAAAAACAAAACAGAGTAACAAATGTCTAAACAAGATATTGTGCAAAAATGAAAATGAAAGACGTGTGTCATTTTATGGGCGTTAGTCCAATATAAATTCTGTTTTTAATAACAATTTATGACTAATCATTTCATAAAGTGTTATTAAATTTTTTTTTTTTTCTGATTTCAGGAGGGATAGCATCAAGTATATAATTACATTGTGGAAAACAAATGTACACAGGACAATTTTGTTTACAGTGCAAAACAATGAAACCTTCCCAAAGGTTGCTATGACACAGTGTAGCAAATAAAAACACCTCCATAAAAAAGAATTTAAAAAAATCAGATGCATGGAGAAAAAAGAAAAAAAAAAACCCTGGAGTTTCCCTGTCGATCTCAAGCTTTTGTTGCTGCGTCTTCACTGACGTGCAAGAGCTCTTGGAACTGCGACAGCACCCGGTCAAAGTGCGTCCCCTCCCAGAACACCTTTCCACAGCCGGTGCAGATGAAGTACACTGGAATCCGGGGCAGGAGGCCTGGGGGCACGGTCTCCAGCTGAACTTCGGCCCCGCTGGGGAATTTAAAGGTCTGGGGGTCCAGGGCGGTACGTGGGGCCCAGCGGCAGTGAGGGGTGAACTCAGGGCCCTCTGGGGGCCTCCAGCTATTGTATTCAGCTTGTGTTTCGTTCTGCGGCTCGCAGTCGTCCCGCTTAGATACGATGTCTTGAAGGAGACCTTTTAAGAGAAAGAAAAGGCTAATAGAAGCAAGAAGGCAGCTTTATGTTAAATGATGCTGCTGACGAAACCAAGGATTTAGGCAACATACTGTTACAAGTAAACGCTAATTAAAATGAAAATGTAAAAATGGTGGAAAATCTGTACAGTAAATACATTTGAAAATATACATTCAAATACGTGCTGTATTGGGGCATGGGAAACAATTGGAAAAGAAGTGGCAACCTCTCTCTTTCATCATGCGGGTCATATCCTCTCTGGACAGCTTCAAGTACTCATTACAGTTGCAAGCCTAGAAGAAAGGTGACAGAAAAAACACATTAGTATGTAATAAAACATGACGTGACCAAGTAAATAAATTCAGCAGCAAGATGTTAAATCAAGTGTTAGATAATAAAATCTTTTATTATCTATTGATATATAATACAGGCAGGATACACACATTACTTCTAAATAGCTTTAATACTGTTTAAGCCTACTTAATTACTTTTTTTTTTTTATAATTTAGAGTCATCATCAAAACTTCAGAATAACTGCTCATATTGTGGTATTTATGGAAAATATGTGACCCTGGACCACAAAACCAGTCTTATGTAGCACGGGTATATTTGTAGCAATAACCAAAAAAATATATTGTATGGGTTGACCCTTATGACTGGTTTTGTGGTCCAGGGTCACAAATATGGTAAATTTGCTAAATATTCTAATTTTTGACAAGTTCACATAAATGCCACACTTGTTTTTCCTTGACTATATGACCCGATGTATCCATTAACAGCACATAAAAATGCAAAACATATTCATACATATAATAGCGTTCAAATGTTTGGGGTTTTTAAAGGTATGATACCATTACAATTTAAAATAACTGTTTTCCATGTGAATTTGTTCATTCCTCCAGCCTTCGGTGTCACATGATCCTTCAGAAATCATTCTAATATGCTGATTTGCAGCTCAAGAAACATTTATTCATGTTGAAAACAGCTGCTTCATATATATTTGTCGAAACTGCCAGATTTGTCCTTTGATGAATGGGAAGAACATTTATTTTAAACAGATTTTTAAAAACTTTATAAATGTCTTTACCATCATTTTTGATCAAATGAATGTGTCCTTGCAGAATAAAAATATGAATTTCTTTAAAAATAAACCCTACTGAGCCCAAACTTTTGAACTGTACTGTATATATACAGCAGTAATGGCAGGTTGCAAACTAGACTCGTATATATTTCAAATAGTAGTTCCCATGCTAAACTCTCTCATACACACACACACTCCAGTGACGCAGGCTAGGTGTGAGGTTAGAAGTTTGCGTCGCCTCTCTTGATTTCACACCTCAGTGTGGCTTCTGTCTCATCCTCAGCGAGGAACCCATTCCCACTCTTTCAGACAACACACAGGCGCTAAAAGCCTCGTCACTGAACTCAGCAACACCAGCCAGACTCACGCTGAACGCAACACTGACAATTCAGTCGGTCAACTCATTAGACTGGAATGCTTCTCACACAAACTGAAACTGAAATCAAAACACTGCTCGGTTTAAAGGAATAGTGACATTTTTGAACATTTTGCCACATTTACTCACTCATGCTTTCATTACTTCTAAAGGTGTAAATTTGGAAGAAAACAACTTCATAATAGTATATGACTGTCGAGTTCCAACAAGGACCAAAAATATAATCTACATAACTCATATGCTATATTCCATATAGGTTTCTGTGTTTACAACTATCATATGACTGAAGAAGCCATGAACACAAATGAAATTTCTCCTTTTAAATATAGAATGTGGGTTTGGAACAACATGAAGGTAAATAAATGTTAATAAATATACACTAATGACCAAAATATTTGGAATATTTAAGATGTATTTAAATATTTTTGAAAGAAATCTCGTATGCTCACCAAGGCTGCCTTTATTTGGCCACAATTATAGTAAAAACAGTAATATTGTGAAATATTATTATAATTTAAAATAACTGTTTTCTATTTGTATATATTGTAAAATATAATTTATTCCTGTGATCAAAGCTGAATTTTCAGCATCATTCCTCCAGTCTTCAGTGTCACATGATCCTTCAGAAATCATTCTAATATGCTGATTTGATGCTCAAGAAACAAAATATTCAGCAAGGAAACGTTAAATTGATCAAAAGTGACAAAAGTGATGATATGTTACAAAAGATTTCTATTTCAAATAAATGCTGCTCTTTTGAACTGGTGAAAAAAGCACCAGTTCCCACAAAAATATGAAGCAAATGGTCAGTGATAAGAATCATTATTAATAACTGACCACCAATAATAATTCATAATAAAATCAGCATATTATTACGATTTCTGAAGGATCATGCGACACTAAAGACTGGAGTAATGATGCTGAAAACTCAGCTTTAATAAATCACATTTCAAACAAAAAAAAATATTTTCAATTGTAATAATATTTCACAATATTAGGACTTTTGCAGTATTTCTAATTAAAAAAAATGAAGCCTTGATGAACATAAGAGACAAAACATTACAAAAACAATAATAATTCCAAACTTTTTAACTTTTGATATCTCATAAACATTCAGATTTAATACTGAATCCATTTAGAATTCAGTTTAAACTATACATGATTTTGCATACGCACACACACACACACAAACACAAAAACAAGGTGCTGTGAAAAGGCATGTTGTGTGTGTGTGTGTGTGTGTGTGTGTGCGTGAGGGACAGGCTCACTCTCACGCTCTCTCCATTCCACCTTGAGTGATCTCTTCCCACACACTGCGCAAAACACACCGGCAACTATTTACCCAACTCCTGAGTTTCCCATGCAAAAGCAAGTCAAAACCTGCTCCGCCAACTCTTCACACTCGCGCTCTTTCTCCATCTGTGTTTGCCTCCAAAACCACGCGTGCGAGTTTTGCTTCTAACCCGGCGAGGCGTGACCAGACCAAACCCTATGGCAAATATGTCATATGTGCTGCTGTTGCGGGTCCAGCTATGATCTTCTCCATGATCGTCAGCCACTAGTGCTTTCCTGCTCACAGTCACATTTCTGTGCAACATACTGTAATTAGGCAGGCATCACTAGTGTATCACTAGTGCATGTGATGCAGATTTTGAGTGGGGTTTTGCACCAGAGGGCAAGCCAGTGACAAAACGTCCCCCAGTCGTCGTTGCCCCTGATTCGGAAAACAACTGATGAAGAGATAGATTTTATCGCAGCTGGTTAGGTCACGCTTGGGAAACTCTGGAGTGTTTAACAGCCTAACTCGTCCTGCTCCGTTTGTGATGTGGACATGAAAGAACGTGGTCTGGAAAAGGAAATGAATAATTTTTGAGAAGAGATCAAGGCTACACGCATACTTAATTAAAACTAAAAATGCAGTGTGACTTAGTGTGATTATCAACTCACAAATGCTGTGATTTCACTAAATAAATATATGCACTGCATGAATCTAACGTTATAATTTGCATGTGGGAATGCAACATGCACCAATCTTTTACCTAAATTGGTGGCTTTATGAAGCTTTAAAGGTCTTTCTGCAGTTTTCCATCAAAATAAAATCTAAATTGTTTAACTCTTTTTAAAGTTAAACTGCCATAAATATTAGTATTGTAATTTTACAGTTGTACTGGAAAATATATATATATTTTTTTATTTTACAGTGAGATATTACAATAGCATATTGCTTATTTTGTTTCATAATTATTCAATTTATTAATTTAAATAATCATTTTTTATACTTTTATTTAGTAATAATAATAACTACTTTAAGTATTAGTCATACTGATATATAAATCAAACTATTTTTCATAATCAAAAAGCTCAATGGTTTAACTTCTGAAAATGAAGAAATTAAGATATAAATAATATTGCAATTCTATAGTTGTATTGTGAAAAATTATTTTCTTTTTCAGTGAAATATTAGAATAGTAATATTTCTTTTGTGTAATAATTTTATTTAATATATAATACTTCTATTTAGTAATAGTAATAATTTCTATAATTATAGTCATACTGATATATAAATCAGAAAAAATAGCTCGATAGTTTAACTTTTGAAAGTAAAGAAATTTGAATAAATATTAGCATTGTACTTTTATATTTTTCTTTTCTAGTGCAGTATTACAATAGTAATATTTTTTTAAATTTTGTTTCTGAATTGTATTTTATGTTTTATATAATATTTTTATTTAGTACTAATAATAATTACTATAATTAATATAGTCGTACTGATATATAAATCACCAAAATATTTTCACAATCAAAAAGCTCACTGGTTTCAATTTTGAAAATGAAGAATTTAGGACCGGCATAAATATTAATAATGCAATTTTACAGTTTACAAAAAAAAAAAGCACACACACAAGTGAAATATTACAATAATAATATTTATTTTTTCATAATAATAATTAGTATAATTATAGTCATACTGATATATAAATCTCAAAAAATTATCATCAAAAAGCTCAATAGTTTAACTTTTGAAAATGAAGAAATTAAGATAAACATTAAAGATAAATATTAGTATTGTCTACAGTTGTATAGTGAAATAAAATGATTTTCTTTTACAGTGAAATATTAAAATAGTAATATTTGTTTTGTTTGATCATTTTATTTCATATTTAATACTTCTATTTAGTAATAATAACAACAACTGCTATAATTATAGTCATACTGATATATAAATCACAAAAAATATTTTTATAATCAATTTTTGGGGCCAAATTGTGCAGCTCTACAAACACACGCACAACAAACCTAGAGCTTTTTTTAGTTTTCCTGGTCAGTGATTAAACGGGGAAATATCCCATAAAACTACATTTTAGAAGGGACACAAGTCATAATTATTGCGGATGGGCTCTTTTGATCTGGACCAGTAAAGCAACCACCTAAAACCTTCTAAAAAACACCCTGAACACACTAGCAACCGCTTCGCAAGATGCCAAGAGCAGCAACAGCACAGCAAACCCTGGTAACTAAATAACATCCAAGCATCCAAGTTCTGGAGCTTGCCTTCATCATTTCTTCAGAAAATGTAGTAACTAGGTTAGTCACTGAGCTTGTGTTGTGGTGCCTCAGGTAAAGAGTTGACAGGTGACTGTCAGTGTTGAGTATGTGTTCCAGACATTGAGCCTCAGACAAGCTAAACGTTTCCAATTAGAGAGCCGAGCTCGAGAGAAGCCAGAGGTAGAGAGCTGGGGGAGGGGAGCGGAGGGATATAGTCACACTCCATCCCGCCCCCCTCCTCTCTCTCTCTCACTGCCGCTCCCATGGGAAAATCCTGTACTGCATTCAGACAGCGGGCTTGTGCTGTGGCTGGGTCACGTGACCACGAGTCTGACCAATGAGAGGAGGCTGCTATGATTCAAACAGAAGCAGAGGCAGGTAAGCGTGGGAACAGATTCCTGCCCTGCCGGCACAGCAAACCTCGCCGTTTGACACGTTTGTTGCAAGCATGGGCGGCCAATAACAAGATCACTAGCTTCTTGAGAAATGTAGATAGCGTTTGGTGGGAAAACAAATTGGAGTTGGCATTGGGCAATTTGTTTCTAACAGAAACATTTTACAATAAGGTTCCATTTGTTAACATTAGTTAACTAGTTATTAACTACATTACTTAGTTATTAACTAATGATGAAAAATACTTTTATTTATCTTAGTTATTGCTAATTTTAAAATTCACTAAATACATTATTTAAATCAAATGCTGTATCTATTAATATTATTTAATATGATTTGAGCTTACATAAACTAGCAATGAGTTGTATTTTTATTAACTGAAGTAAACAAAAATGATTAAATACTGTAACAAACATATTTATTACCCATTGTTAGGTAATGTTACTTAATTCATTAACTAATGTTAACTAACTTTATTATAAAGTATTAGCAAATTTTTTTTTAAATCACTTCAACTGAACCAGTATTATTAGTTTATTTTTTTCATATTTATTAGTGCTGTCAAACGATTAATCGCATCCAAAATAAAAGTGTTTGTTTACATATTATATGTGTGTATATTTATTATGTATAAATAAACACACACACATGCATGTATATATTTTGAAAATATTTACACGTTTATACATTTATATATTCATATACTTTATATTATATATAAATATATTTAATATATAAACATAACATTTTTCTTAAATATATACATGCATGTGCAATTATATATACATAATAAATATACACAGTATACACTCATATATTATGTAAACAAAAACTTTTATTTTGGATGCGATTAATCGCGATTAATCGTTTGACAGCACTAATATTTATAATATATTTTTAAATTACATTAATCAAATCAATGCCAAACAAAAACTCAGATTCAGAATACAATAAAATTTAACAAAGGAATTAAATACTACCAAAACTGGAAAAAAACAGCAACAAAATAATGATAATAAATGACATAAAGAAAGGAAGAACTATAATATAATATAATATAATATAATAAACACTTTACAATAAGGTTCCATTTGTTAAAATTAGTTAAACAATAAAACATACTTCTAAAGCATTTATTATTCTTACCTAATGTTGATTCCAACATTTACTAATACATTATTAAAATGAAAAGTTATATCTATTAACATGGATTAACAATGAACAGTTTTATTTAATATAGTTAATATAATAATACAGTATAATGTTGTATTTAATATGCATTAAATATAGTTTACAAATGAAACCTTATCGTAAAGTGTTACTATGTAATCAATATATTATATTATATTATAGAATCACAATTAAATTAATTTTAATACATATTCTTATTTACAAACACAAATTTAGTTTAAATAATTGTTGCAAAAACATACAAATTAATGTTTAGGTCAGTCTGTTGATTCAAATATTTAACTATATATTTAATATTAAGGTGTTTTGTATTTAAAGCAAATCAACAACACATTTAATTCCTTTTTAGGAAAGAAAACTATATTATTGGGCTCTGCAATTTATGTGGAATACGTTCGTCTCTATATGACGACGCTGTATAGAGTTCGATTTCTGCTCTCTACTCATCGCAGTTGTATAACAAGCAGATTTTATATTTTTTAGACGTGAAAAGCAAACAGAGGAATGCAAGCATTCAATGGCAACATGCAAACACGTTAACTGACAGTAATAATTAAATAGGCTTAATTTAATTAGCTACTTTTTGTTACCACCTTGTCTATCTAATTACATCATCAGAAAGGTAGCTTGGTAACTTAACTACTTAAGTCTGGGAAGTAGCTTCCTTCACACTGGTATATGTGATACACTGGAATGCAAAAAGAAAAAAAACAACATTTCAGTTCGTTTACTTGAGGCATTAGCAGAAAGCTCATCAGGCCTGACCTCTCTTTCTCTCGTGACCCTGCCTGGAGGTGTTTTAGATTAGTGTTGTTGTCAGTGCTAATGGTCCGTTCACTGCCCAGAGAGCTGAACCTGACCAGACAGTTGGACAGGATGCAGTCGACACTTCTCTCTTTCTCTAACAACATACATGTGTTCAGAAAACTCTCCTCTGTTGGTCTTGGAACAGCTCATACCCAGCCAAGTTTCTTGGCAGCTCTGGACGAGGGGGACTGCTTTGTGACTGGAGCTCTGCAGAGAACCACGGGAGTCGGGGAATAATGGCCAGTGAGGAGACTCTTTGTGTGGGCTTTAGCTGCAGGGCTCAGGGGGGCTCTGGGGGTTTTGTGTGCTAGCTTGGCCTCTGTGAAGCTAGCCTTTCCACCCACCATATTGATACTTGCCCCTCTCTCAGAGCTGAGCTCTTTAGCACTGCCCAAATAGGGGGATAATAGCCTCACTACGAGCCCTGAAACCAAGAATGGTTCATAGCGCTTTCTTTTTCTCTCCCCTCATTCTTTCGTCTCAGGCGGTCAGATCAATGACTCGTACATACTTCCAGCAGTAAAGACCCTTGAGGATGTCTCTGGGGAATTTGGAGTTTTTTTGTCCACAACTAGATGTAAATAAATGAGATTTGGAACTAGGTCTGGCTGAGTTATTGTATATATACACAATACATTTTGTTTGAAAATATTAGATTGATTTGAATAGATTTCTATTTGGCCATTAGGTTTCATAAAAAGCCACTACTTCATGCGTCATAACTTCTGAAATGTTGGAAGAGTTAGGAGTTCAATCATTTTATGCGAATCGGTTATTTTGAAAGATCCATTTTAGTGAATTGGTTTAAATCCTGATTACATTGTGAAAAAAATATATAAGAAAATATATTCATGGAAGGTCTTGCATTGCATTTTCCATGCTTTGATAATGAGGGGTGAACTAATATTACAATTCTGGCCACCACAGATAAGCCAATGAAAACATTCATATGATGGCCAATAATTGGCCAATACTAAAATTCCACACTATTTTGCTGAAATGAATGAAAAACAAACCATTAAAAACATTAAAACATTTTTTGTATGAATTGTGGCATCAAAGCAAATTTAGGCATCACATGCATTACTGTATTATTTCATATGAAAAACAGATATTAAATTTGGGATTTAACAATGTTGTTAAAATATTTTGGAACCTGTGATTTTTTTTTTTTTTTTAGGATTCTTTCTTTAGAAGTCTTTTCTGTCGTTTTTATTAAATCTATTGAACATATATCCTTGTTGAATAATAGTAATAATTTCCTTTAAAGAAAAAAAAAAGGAACTGACCCCAAACATTTGAACGATAGTGTATACTATTAGAAAATATTCCTATTTTGAATAAATGCAGTTCTTTTTTAACTTGTTATTAATCAAAGAATCCTGAAAAAAAAAAACAGGTTCAAAAAAAAAATTAAGCTGCACAACTGTCTCCAACATTGATAATAAATCAGCATATTAGAATGATTTCTGAAGGGTCATGTGACACTGAAGACTGAAGTAATGATGCAGAAAATTCAGCTTTACCATCACAGGTATAAATTATATTTTAAAGTATATTAAAATAGAAAACCATTATTTTGAATTCTAATAATATTTCACATCATTAAATTTTTTTCCAGTATTTTTGATTAAATAAATGCAGCCTTGATATATATATATATATATATATATACACACACACATATATACATATACATATATATATATATATATATATAGGAAGAGAATTTAAGAAGAAGAAAGTGAGAGAGAAACTGTGGGCAAGGTTGTCGTGTCGCACAGTCCTCCCACCACACCCACAGTAACTCGCTGCGGTATTTGTCCCGTCCTGTCTCCCGGTGTCTTGTCATGGGAGCGCCACCACATTCTGTTGCGCAAACCTCGTGCTGTGTTTCACACCTCTCTTTCTTCCCTTGCTTGCTCTCTTTAACCGACACACTTAAGCATGTTCGGAATGCTATTGTCAAGTCTTCGTGATTCATCCCCAACTGTAAATATTGACTATGGCAGCCCTTAAGGGGGGGGACGAGCCTGAGAAAGCTGTGGGATGACTGGTGCCCGGCCCACTCCAATGGGCACCACAGATTTCAGACCCAGCAGGCTGACAAAATGAGTTTGCAGACCACAGGGTGGGTCAAAACCCAGTTTCCAAGTATCTTTCCCATTACCCCTCGGCACTTTAGAAGATTTGCTTTTGTTGATCTAGCATAGATTTACCTACCATCAGCCATGTGCAAGAAAGGTCTGAATTGTGACCCTGGAGCACAAAACCAGTCATAAGGGTCAATTATTTTTTTAGATGAAACTAAATAAATAAGCTTTCCGTTGAACTATGGTGTGTTAGGATAGGACAATATTTGGCCGAGATACAACTATTTGAAAATCTGGAATCTGAGGGTGCAAAAAAAATCTAAATATTGAGAAAATCGCATTTAAAGTTATCCAAATGAAGTCCTTAGCAATGTATATTACTAATCAAAAATTAAGTTTTGATATTTATGGTAGGAAATTTACAAAATATCTTCATGGAACATGATCTTTAGTTAATATATTAATGATTTTTGGCATAAAAGAAAAATTTATCATTTTGACCCATACAATGTATTGTTGGCTATTGCTACAAATATACCCGTGCTACTTATGACTGGTTTTGTGCTCCAGGGTCACAATTGATCCCATAACATGGATACCAGGTAGCTTTGTCAAAGGTACCGACAAGTATCAAACAATATAGCAAACATGAAAGACTCATTGTGCCGTGAAATAAGAGTGCAAATGAGGACCAATGAGCTTGATTTTCTTACAAAGATAACCGTGCACACACACACACACATCATGTGGGAGATAAAGTGAAATGAAAGGGCGTGAGGGGAGAGAGGTCAAGTGCTAATGATGCTGGATAAGACACGAGAGCCTCAGAAAAAAGACGACTTCAAAGCACCCCCTTCTCTGAGTGTGGGTGTCCACAAGGAAAGGACAAAAACGAAGGGCTTTGAGATGGCAGCAGGGGTGGACAAAAAGAAGTGAGGGAGAGAAACAAGAACAAGGGTGTAGACAGGAAATGGGACAAGACTGTGAACAAAAGCCTGGGGGGGAAAGACACCAGGAGATGGATACGCAGAGGTAGAGGATGGCTGGGGGTTGGGTTCGGGGTTCACCTCGGGTGTGAAAGCTTCGAGGTGAAGCCTAAAAAGGCCTGAGAGAGTTCCTGTGTCACGGACCCCATCGCCACCCCTCCTTCCCTCGCGTTCTGCTCGGTCCTGCTAAATTCCCCAGGGCCAGAAGCTGTCCCTTTGCAGTCTCCTGTGACACAGTCATTATGAGTGTGGGAACCGAATCTGTCCCTCTCACAGTGCCCCCGCTAGCCTGTCGCTCCGCCCTACCTCAGTCCACCATCACCCCCACCGACTCCAGCTCCGCTCGCCCCCTGATAGCTCTGAGAGCCGGACCCCAGTAACCCCCTCCTTCAATTGTAACAGAGCTGCTATCTCCCAGTGCAGAGCTGTCCGTCCCGGTCTCTGTCAAACACCCCCATCCCCCCGTCCCAATCATCCTCCATCCCTGACGCTATCTCCTCGCCGATAACCATGGGAACCATTCTGTGGGAACCGGCTGGGCCGGCCCGGCTCACCAAAATAGATGGCGAAGGAAAAAAACGGTGAGAAAGAAAAGGAGAAATACCTCCCAGAAGGGAGGGCTTCAACAGACGGACAGAAACAGGTACGCAACCCTGACCAATCAGGATCTGGCAGGGAAAGGTTGGGGGGTAGGTGGTGCGGGAAAGTATTCCAACAGTTGCTTTGATTTTGGGCTCTTCGGACCACTGCTTTTACACGGTGGCTTTGGGGCCATCGGTGTCCCCTCTCTTTGTAATGGAGATCTTCAAAGAGAGCAGAAATCTAGAGATCAAACACTGCAGGCTAGTCCAATAAGAGGTAGTGAACATATCCCAGCATGCTTTCGTTCGCCAAGATCCAGCTAATATTGCAAGTTCAGATGATATCACTGGGGAATCCCTTTAAAAGGTGAAGCGGATAAGGTTAACCTCGGTGCCGCCTCCTTTTCCTCATGCGCAAGCATCACGGATGCACTAGCGCAGTTCCTGTGAGAAAACCGACTTTCTTTGGTTGCTGGAGGACGGGGAGGGAAAGGGAGAAGGCGAGAGCGTGCATCCTTTCTTGTCTGAATTTGGCAATTTTTCCATTCCAGTTTTATTCGACGTCGTTCAGCAGTCCGGGCTCTCCTAGCCCTTTCCCAAGCCAGAGAGGCTGACCCCAGTGTCCGTATACCTCGACTGTCCCACGGGGGGGCTGCTCTTCGACCCTTCCCACCCCTAACTGCCCAGCACTCCCAAAGCAAACAGACTTCCAACCCTCGATAACATCAGCCGGATCAGACACAGAGGAAGCACTGCCAGCCTCTGTTGACCCCCATTCCCAAGCCCGACTCAAGCGCAGTGTGTCCCAATACTAATAAATGACAAAATAGAACTAAGTATCTCGTGTTTATCACTACTTTAGTACTTTCTCTCACCACACACACAGACACACTATGGGTCGCCAGTCTTCCCCTCATTAACACACACAAAAACAAACAGTAGCAGTGGGGTTCCAGGGCTGTTATAGCTTGACAGGCTTCACTGGGGGTCTCTTTTAAGTCAGGCATCTACACTGTGAAAGTGCACAGACCAGCCATGCAAAAATAATCCTTCAAGTCTAACAACATTCCCATGGATGCTAGGCATACCACTATTAGCTACAGCATATATAACAACCCTATTAACCTTAGAAACTGTTCTTCGGTCTGTGAGCGCTAGTTAGAAGCACATCCATCAAAATCTTGTTTCAAACAGAGCATGTGTGATTTAAGGTGGGTGGCATAACGGCCCATTTTAAGTAACCTATTGTTCTTAAGACAAATGACAAATGTGTTGGGGAAAGTGAACTTGGCCAAATTGCTCCTAAGGTGATTTTTAGTAAATTTATGAAGTCAGCTCTTTTAGTTCACACACACAAATATTTACCCTAGTGAAAAATAAATATACTAAAATGCATTTGAAATGCATTTATTTCATGCAAAGTATACTACAAATATATTTACTTATGTACTTAATAAAAACATTTTTTTTTAGTATACTAAACTGGTATACTTAAAGTCTGCTAAATTGGAACAATTAATTTTGTACTTAATGCACTTTAATTGTGCGGAAGTAGCGCTGAAGTCCAACTAAATATATACTGAAGTATATTTGATTGTGCTAAAATGGAACTATTGTATACTTCAGGTACACTTTAAATATCTTGCATTTAAAGATCGATATTATTCAAAGATCATTTTAGGCTTAATATTAAGAAATATGCATTGTGCACAAGTAGTACTCCAAATAAAGTTTAATTATAATTTTTATATCAGTAAGTCTCGAGCGATATAGTCAGTTAATATGTTCATAGATCTGAACTATACTTAGTATGAAATAAATGTATTTAAAATGTTTTTTTTTTTTACTAGGGTACCAACTAACCAATGTCACTTTTTGTCTTAATTTTGAACAGTATATCATTTTCTTAACATTTAAAACCCTCACAAATGTTATTTTTGATGTTTTGTTTGAAAACACAGCTTTTTCTTTGAAACTGTTTGGGATATCTCACCCCAAAATAAAATGATGCCATCATTTACCAACCATAATTTCACTCCTAATGTCTTCCGTGAGACACAAAATGAGAAAGGAAGAGAGGAAATAGGGGCTAACCTTAAAAACATCTGTTTTTAGCCTAAAAAGTGTGCTTTAGAAAGACTGTGCTTTACAAATGATTTGTTGCTAAGGTAAAATTACAGAAAGGACTATTTGTTCAAAGTAAGAGAACCGGTGAGATAAACAGAGCCTAATCTAGATGACCAACTAAGCCCCATTTAGCTGCTCAACCAAAGCAAAGTAGGGTAGCATTAACATTGGCAACAGCAGGCCATTCTTCAGAGCTACAGGGAACCCAGCACGTAGCCCTGCACTTTAAAGGCATGCTGTGCAAGTTCATGAAAGACGACTGGAGATAAAAATGGGCTTGAATGATAGCTTGTGGAAAAACATAACTCTCTACAGTCTGCATAAACATGGAAATTCGTAGATAAATTCTGGGGATGGAAAAGCTGACAGATATACACACATGGTGACATGGTCGGTCTCTCTTTCACGGTAAATCATGGACACACATGATGCTTTCCTCCAACACACACACACTCCATTCATAAGAATGATCGCATTGAGCAACCCTCCCTAAGTACAGCTCATAAAAATGCCCATCAAGGCACACTTTCACACATGCAACTATTAGGGAGGGACGGAGAGGAGGGGTGGCAAGAGACAGGAAAAAGTGAAATGAGAGAAGGAGACATTTGCAGTCCTATGGTTTTTAATCTTATGGTTTTCTTCAAAACACTTTGGAGTACCTGCTATATGCATGCGGTAATCATTCAATACTACAGTCCTATGGTATTACCTTCTGATGCCATCACTGTGCCTAATGGCTAAAAAGGCAAATGTGATTGATTTCGAACGCTCTACTTAGGGAGCAACTTGGTGCCTCACAAGACTTAACTAATTAATTCCAAAAGAGAGTGATGCTAGCCTTTTTTTAAGCTAACACCGTGTCTGGACACACTGGACGCGACAAAGCATTTGTACTTTGTGTACGTTATAAATAGAACGAGGCATCGGTTTACTGCACCGCATCACTGATAATAGGGTTCTATTGTCTTTTGTCGTGTCGCACTGCTCGCGAACTGGTGTAAACACGGCGTAATAGTGCAGTACTCCAAAGCCCAAAGTACATTTTGTTTTTTACGCTATGGTATGCCCATGACATAAATTTAATTAGCACAGTTAAGCTAATTAGAATAGTATGCACATACTGCAAGCATGCAGGCATATTTTTAGAACTGCGCATAATCTGTACACTTTTTACAGCTGAACACTTAGCCTTTTAAAGTACAGTTCATTTGAGGTGCGCGCGAATGCAGGCGGTTGAAACATGCACTCTAAAAAGCTTCATCTTTCTCCAGCGTCTGCTCAATTTTTATCCAGAATTTGACTGATAAAAATGTCTTTGCACTCTTTTTAAACTAAAGTTACGGCAATCTCGTAACCCTCTTAGACAACGGCTTGTCAATATGTGGGAGTTACAACTTTGTTGTTGTTGTTGTTGCAGTCTCCACTATTTTGTTGTTGTTGTTATTCTGTCTCTTTAGTTTTGTTTTCTACTGTGAAACAACGGCCCGGGCCAGTGCTGCCACCTTGTGGAACAACTGATTAGTGCAAAACCAAGTCAACGCGCATTTGCAACCTGCGCATTCAAAGTACGCACGGTTACAAAAATTGGATGGTGCGTGTATAGTACGTGCGTACTATTCTGGTGACAAAATTTGCATCATGCTTACTGTACACAGACCATCGCATACATGTAAAAACCAAAGTATACTTTGGCCTTTAGCTCACACATGCATGTGTATTTTCTTGCACTAATTAGTTTGTCTGCAAGGTCACGAGTGCTTGTATGAGGGGGTTAAGAAATGCACACAACTCTAGTTTAAACAAGTACAAAAACATTTTTATTGGTCATGGTCAAGTTCTGAAGAGAAATAACAGACACTGGACAAAGTCTGAGTTCGTGCACACTACCAAATGAAGTACACTTTGAAAGGATATGCATTTGGCTGTATGTATATGCTAGTATTTGTTTCAAAACTAAGCCATTGTTCACTTATAATCTTCCCCTTTAAGCCCAAAGACCATAGACTTCAAATTTCAGACTTCATCAAAAATATATATATTTGCGAATTTGGAAGACTTGAAAGTAGTGCACACAACCTGTGCGCAATATTCCATGTGCTTTTTCATTGTATGGAAGAGCTGCCTGAAGATTCTTCAAAATTTGTCCTTTTTGCGTTACACAGAAACGGCATCCAGGTTTGAAAGTATATACTCACAATTTTCGATTTGTGGCGAAATATTCTGCATTGTGTAATATTCAAAATAAACCAGTTTCATTTTGTGCTTTCTATTACAATATACAACGGTGTAATACAGCTGTTGCCTCGGTCAGCTGATATTGCCTATATTTTAGAATGTGCTGTTCCTTGTTTAAAGAATGTTGGGCTGCCATATTTGGTAAACCCAGCGCCGGATGTTTAGAGCATCAAATGACAGAAGGTTAATACCATGACAGAAGGCTAATACTGAAACATGACAAGGCGGCACCAATTTCAGACAATTTAGAGAACTCCTGAAGGGTACCTTACAAAAAAGCGCACACACACACACTGACTTTGTGTTTGTGTCTAAGCTTCTTTTCCGACACACATATTTGCGTGCTGTATGGAAGTGATATATGGCTCTGTCTTTCCGTGAGGTGAAAGAGTGCGGCCCCTCCTCTCTGAACAACATAAGCAGCCCTGTCTGCCCGGGGCCAGTTCTCATGACATCATCGCTGCACAGGAATGCTCTCAAGCAGAAAGCAGCGAGAGGAAGAGTTCATTTCATCTCTCGCTCTCTCTTCCTCTCTCTCATTCCATTCCTATCTCTTCCTGAAAAGATCCGTCAATCATTTACCCTCCCTTTCCCTTACTTGGGAAGAATTCTCCCTCTTCTTTCTTTGTGTGCGTGTTTTATGTTCACTGTATTTTTTTCCTTTATGTTTTTTTCTCACAGACATTCATCAGCTCCCACTTTGCTAAAGCAAGCATCACTTTTATTATTGCTCATACTAACAGTTACAGATTTCAACAAAACCTTAATCCCAAAAGACTTATACTTTGTTGCACAACTCGTCCCACATCATTTGTAGACATGAATGCTACCTTGTTTCCTAATCGATCAGAGCTTTTTTGCAGCTCTGTTATTATTAGTTTTTTAGCAAAGGATGACTTATGACTTTCCACATGGTGGATGATAAAAACAGGCTTTCTGGGTGCAGAGGGGACATTTAGTGCGACAAAACACGCTCTCACAGTGCGACTGAATGTAGAGTTCATTTACTGGCCAGCTGTGAGTTTTTAACTGGTGTGTTAAAAGGGAACTTCTGGGATATTCTCAGAAGTAAGAGGTATGCAAGTCTTCGGACAGGTTTTGACGTCATGAATGGGAAATTTTTTTTACAATTGAAGTTTAGTAGCAACCAAACCAGAGGATTAAAAATATGAAATGTTAAGCTTGTCTTTTTTAAGTACTTACATGACCTCTTTAGTGGAAACTTGTGTTACTTGAGTTGAGTTTTTGGAGCTGTAAATCATAATTTTCATTAGGGATTACTTTTCTAGGTGGATGAACTTTTGGATTTCCTGTAGTTGGAGCTTGTTCTGTTCAAACAGTGTTTTAAAAGGACAGTTCACCCAAAAATGAAAATCGGCTGTTAAGTTACTCAACCTCAGGCCAAGAAAAACCGTGGTCCTTGGTGACTCATAAAATGCAAGTCAGTGGCTACGTCAATTTCAAAAGAATGATTGGTAACACTTTAGTATAGGGACCAATTCTCACAATTAATTTGTTGCTTATTAGCATGCTTACTAGAAACATACTGGCTGCATAACATTCTGCATGACCATATTCTACATCCCTAATACTAGCCAATACCTAAACTTAACAACTACCTTACTAACTATTAATAAGCAGCAAATTAGGAATTTACAGAGGCAAAAGTCATAGTTAATGGTTTGTTAATGGCAAGAATTGGACCTAAAAATAAAGTGTGACCGAATGATTAGTTTGTGAGCTTGGAGCTTTTGCCTAAGGTTATGGATTACAGGTAATAATGTTATAAATAATGTTCAGCTAAGCTTTGTGCACAGACTAGAGATCTGCTACCCGACCCGCGCCCGACGGGTCCCAAAATAATTTCGGGTTTCGGGTTAATGTTTAATGATAGCTTCGGGTTCGGGTCGGGCTCGGGTTTATAGCTAAACTAAAACTAAATAGGCTACGCTGCTTTCATGGACGCACACGACAACGACAACGCAGCACGGAAACTTTTATTAGTAAAATAGCTTCGACAGGCTACTGACTCGCAACGTTATATTTCTCTGCAATGAAGGGGTAAAAATTTTTGAAGTAACTAAGCCTCATTGCTTGTAGAGAGAGACGCGCAGACGCAGGTTCACACACACGCAACTTTCATCGCTCTCTCTCTCGCTAATTCAAATAAATTATATAATTAATTAATTCAAATAAATGCGACCTTACTGCACTGCATCTCTGTGTCTGATTTAAAGCAGGCCGAATGCTAATGGACGAAAACGACCATAATTTGCACGATGGAAGAATTATCGTCTTGTCGTATACAACCATTCAAAAACTCGGCAGAATTTATGTGACCGCTGCACCTGATGTTCATAAACTTTCATAACTGGTAGGCTAAGAGTTTTTTCTTTTGCCTTGTGAACTGGCCGAGCCTTAATGATTCGCTTTCTTTACATGTATTTGCTTACTGACCATTGCATGCAATCGTGAAATACAGCATTTTTTTTAATTGGCTATTCGTTGTGGGGGGGGATTTCGGGTTTGGGCTCTAAATTTAACTGTGCCGCTCAGGTCGGGTCGGGTCGGGTCAGACGATCTCGGGTTCGGGCTTCAGTTTAAAGCCCGTGCAGACCTCTAGCACAGACCGATCGTTTCACTTCATAACACCTCAATATTTCGTCAGGAGCCACAGGAATTAATTTTGTGTTGCCTGATATGCTTTTTTTGACTCTCAAAGTGACGGCAGCTGTTGACTTCACCAAGGACCACAGTTTCAGCCAATCATCTTCTCTACTGTTCCACTGAAGAAAAAAAAGTCACCTACATCTTGGATGGCCCGAGGGTGAGTAAATTAACAGCAAATGTTCATTTTTGGGTGAACGATTCCATTAAAAAGTTAGTTCACCCAAAAATGAAAATCCTGTCATTAATTACTCACCCTCATGTCGTTCTAAACCCGTAAGCCTTCGTTCATCTTCGGAACACAAATTAAGATATTTTTGATGAAATCCGGGAGCTTTCTGACCCTCCCATAGACAGCAACGCAACTGCCACGTTCAAGGCCAAAAAAGATAGTAAGGACATCGTTAAAATAGCCCATGTGACATCAGTGGTTCAACCGTAATGTTATGAAGCTACAAGAATACTTTTTGTGCGAAAACTAAAATAATGACTTCATTCAACAATTTCTTCTCTTCCGTGTCAGTCTCCGACGCTTTGAATGTAGTAGTTGCGTTGCTGTTTATGCAGGGTTAATTGCATGAATTTACATGCAATTAAATGAACTGCTCACCATAAGCTCAAAAATATGCAATTAGAAAATAGATGAATTGTTTAAACAGGTTGAATTCCCATTTCATGTCAACTTTAAAAACAGCAATGCTCGTGGTGGGACATGTATAAAACATTAATACACTTATACATTTATTAGGGAAAAAGTCAAAGTTATCGTCTGTGCTAATGGACAGCATACCACAGATGTTGTCCACAGACATGAAGTTGAAAATAACCCAGATTATTTCTTTAATACCCTGCGACACGGACAGAGGCAGCTGTGTGTGTGCGCCGTGAGATCAGCACGAAATACGGAAATTGCGCACCATTTAAAATTATATTTAGGAAAAGTCCAAGTAAGGGTCCCTCACTGTCTTTCTGTCGGCAGTAGCAGGAAGCAGCTTGGCTCTGACACAATGGCTCACATCAAACAGCGAGGCTCTGCGCTGCATTACCGACATACACACCAGTGCCAGTCAGGCCAATCAAAACACGGCGCGCAGAAAGCACAAACAGATCTAGGCAAACAGGACATTCCAGCTGCCGGGTGCTACAGATTCCTCACCGCGAGAGCAACCGGGGGTGCCAACAGGAAATACGCTCCTATTATACATCTCCAATACAAGCACACACACACACACACACACACACAGAGGACCCGAAGTCGCATACCCTGACCCTCTGTCCTCACAGACTGACCCTTTGCACCGGACACACAGACAGAAGTGCACGTTTGCAACTCTTTCCGCCAAAATATGAGACATCCGGGGTGTGAAAACTGGATGAGGTTAGCCAAACCACAATGTTCTGCAACGGTTTACTGGGGGAGAAGGTTTAAGATAATCTTGACAAGTAACACTGTGCTTAGATTTCCACTGACAGAACGCCTTCAGATCACCTACAGTACGTTTAATGCCGGTAAATGTGTACTAAACAACAAAACTGACAAGAGTTTGCTGAAATACACTAGCTCTATGCAACTTCCAGGAGTAACATGGGTCTGTCTGGAAACAAAGCCGCATTTACAAGGTACCAGCACTTTTGAGAAAGAACTAATTACTAGTTTTACAAGTTAGTGGCATCAACTATTTTTAGTAGCAAGTTAACTAGATCAGTGGTTTTTAAACTTTTTCTGATGAGCCCCAAATATCTTGATACCCTTTATCCCCTTTTAATATATAAAGGCAACAAACCTATATCAATTTATCTTCAAAGATGTTTATGATAAATTCATATTGAATATTTTTAATAATAATAACAACAATACAATAATATAATAAAACATAATATTTAATTAATATTACAAATGTAATCATAACAATAATAATTAATTAAATTAACATATGGTCATTATATGGTCTTTGTACTAAAACAAAAGCGATTAATTGCACTATTCTCTAGAAAAATATTAACTTTTTTTATTTTTTTATCCACTATTAGTGTCATGATTTCCAACCAGTGGTTCGAAGGCTAAATATTTTGTATGTATAAAGACCCATTTAAACTGTCATAAGGGCCAGTTTTTTTAAATTGCGATTTATACATCATCTGAAATAATCATCTGAATAAATAAGCTTTCCATTGATGTATGGTTTGTTAGGATAGGACAATATTTGGCCGAGATACAACTATTTGAAAATCTGGAATCTGAGGGTGCAAAAAAAATCAAAATAGTGAGAAAATTGCCTTTAAAGTTGTCCAAATGAAGTTCTTAGCAATGCATATTACTAATCAAAAAATAAGTTTT
>NW_015633534.1:387293-390803 GCF_001515625.1 Sinocyclocheilus rhinocerous
CACACACACACACACACACACACAGAGGACCCAAAGTCGCATACCCTGACCCTCTGTCCTCACAGACTGACCCTTTGCACCGGACACACAGACAGAAGTGCAAGTTTGCAACTCTTTCCGCCAAAATATGACACATCCGGGGTGTGAAAACTGGATGAGGTTAGCCAAACCACAATGTTCTGCAACGGTTTACTGGGGGAGAAGGTTTAAGATAATCTTGACAAGTAACACTGTGCTTAGATTTCCACTGACAGAACGCCTTCAGATCACCTACAGTACGTTTAATGCCGGTAAATGTGTACTAAACAACAAAACTGACAAGAGTTTGCTGAAATACACTAGCTCTATGCAACTTCCAGGAGTAACATGGGTCTGTCTGGAAACAAAGCCGCATTTACAAGGTACCAGCACTTTTGAGAAAGAACTAATTACTAGTTTTACAAGTTAGTGGCATCAACTATTTTTAGTAGCAAGTTAACTAGATCAGTGGTTTTTAAACTTTTTCTGATGAGCCCCAAATATCTTGATACCCTTTATCCCCTTTTAATATATAAAGGCAACAAACCTATATCAATTTATCTTCAAAGATGTTTATGATAAATTCATATTGAATATTTTTAATAATAATAACAACAATACAATAATATAATAAAACATAATATTTAATTAATATTACAAATGTAATCATAACAATAATAATTAATTAAATTAACATATGGTCATTATATGGTCTTTGTACTAAAACAAAAGCGATTAATTGCACTATTCTCTAGAAAAATATTAACTTTTTTTATTTTTTTATCCACTATTAGTGTCATGATTTCCAACCAGTGGTTCGAAGGCTAAATATTTTGTATGTATAAAGACCCATTTAAACTGTCATAAGGGCCAGTTTTTTTAAATTGCGATTTATACATCATCTGAAATAATCATCTGAATAAATAAGCTTTCCATTGATGTATGGTTTGTTAGGATAGGACAATATTTGGCCGAGATACAACTATTTGAAAATCTGGAATCTGAGGGTGCAAAAAAAATCAAAATAGTGAGAAAATTGCCTTTAAAGTTGTCCAAAAAACTAAAATAATGACTTCATTCAACAATTTCTTCTCTTCCGTGTCAGTCTCCGACGCTTTGAATGTAGTAGTTGCGTTGCTGTTTATGCAGGGTTAATTGCATGAATTTACATGCAATTAAATGAACTGCTCACCATAAGCTCAAAAATATGCAATTAGAAAATAGATGAATTGTTTAAACAGGTTGAATTCCCATTTCATGTCAACTTTAAAAACAGCAATGCTCGTGGTGGGACATGTATAAAACATTAATACACTTATACATTTATTAGGGAAAAAGTCAAAGTTATCGTCTGTGCTAATGGACAGCATACCACAGATGTTGTCCACAGACATGAAGTTGAAAATAACCCAGATTATTTCTTTAATACCCTGCGACACGGACAGAGGCAGCTGTGTGTGTGCGCCGTGAGATCAGCACGAAATACGGAAATTGCGCACCATTTAAAATTATATTTAGGAAAAGTCCAAGTAAGGGTCCCTCACTGTCTTTCTGTCGGCAGTAGCAGGAAGCAGCTTGGCTCTGACACAATGGCTCACATCAAACAGCGAGGCTCTGCGCTGCATTACCGACATACACACCAGTGCCAGTCAGGCCAATCAAAACACGGCGCGCAGAAAGCACAAACAGATCTAGGCAAACAGGACATTCCAGCTGCCGGGTGCTACAGATTCCTCACCGCGAGAGCAACCGGGGGTTATATGGTAGGAAATTTACAAAATATCTTCATGCAACATTATCTTTAGTTAATATCCTAATGATTTTTGGCATAAAAGAGAAATTGATCATTTTGACCCATACAATGTATTGTTGGCTATTGCTACAAATATACCTTTGTATTTGTGGTCCAGGGTCACATATTTGGTCGCACAACAATTTTCACTCAGAAATGGCTAGTAAATTTCACAAGTAATTACAAAGAAACAGCAAGTAACACATTGAATTAAACGTGAAGTTTTGAAATATAATATTAACTATTAATAAATACTTGAAAATAAAAATATCAATAATTATCAATCAAGCAAATAATTAAAACATTTTCTGGAAACATTTACTTTATATTTACATTATACTTTTCTCGCCACTATTAGGGTGTCATGATTTCCAACCAGCCTTTTAAAAGTAGAATGAAAATTAAGCAGTAATCATATCACATATATTGGTAAATGTGTTACAATTGCTGTATTCAATTTAATTAATATCTTATTTAAACAAATTAACCTTGACAGGTCTAAAAGTCCTACATTTATTTTTTTATTTTTTGTGGTCTCCCAGAGAGTTCCATGAAATAATTTATTATATAAATAATTATTATTTCCATGAAATAATACTCCACAAGCAGATGTGAGATTTTTCTCAACAACATATTATGGTGGAATAACTCTCTTCTGACCTGCATATAAAACTAAACTAACTCTGGTTTAAATTATGGAGTCTGAAGGCCTGGACACACCAAGCCGACTTCAAAGAACTAGCGGCGACGAAAGCCGACGGTGTTGTCGCCTCGTGTCAGACCAAAAAGCTGCGCTCGAACACACCGCACAGACTACAGCCAACGGCAAACTAACACGTGCGTTCTGCGCATGCGTGAGAGGAATTAACTGTCTATATCAGCAGCTATCAATAGTATATATTTGACCCTGGAGCACAAAACCAGTCTTAAGTCGCTGGGGTATATTTGTAGCAATAGCCAAAAATACATTGTATGGGTCAAAATTATCGATTTTTCTTTGTCAATTTCTTTATGTCAAAAATAATTAGGATATTAAGTAAAGATCATATTCCATGAACATATTTTGTAAATGTCCTACTGTAAATATATTAAAACGTAATTTTTACGCCCGACCGTCGCTCGCCATCGGCCCGACGATGGCCTTAAGGCTACATTTACACAAGTGCGTTTTCATTTTAAAACGGCGTTTAAAAAAGAAAACAATCCTCGTGATGGTGATGAAAACACACACTCTGTCAGTTTAAATCTAGATTAAAGACCCATCCCTTTAACCTGGCATGCCATTCATGCAGGTACAGCAATGAGTGTGATGTTAAGGCCGGGACACACCAAGCCGACGGTCGGGCGTTGGCCAACGGCGAGTGACGGTCGGGCTAGTTTGTTTGCTGTGTCCCACTTGTCGGCTCTCGTTGGGCCGTCGGCGCGTGTGAGAGCTCTGATTGGATGTTCAGTTTAGCGAACGAGTCAGTGCCCGAGAATTAAAGTGAAAGTGATGAAAACAAGCACGTAAATGAAGGCTGTACAGACAGAAGGCTGTTTAAATGTTACATGATCTTTCCCAATCATTCTAATACGCGAATGTTTTCATAACAACATGAGCCGCTTAACATGATCAAAGTTATCAACGTTACTATATTCAAAATGGTAAGCAAGCGCTGCTTTGTTTACGTTTCGTATATCTGCGTTTATCTCGTATATCT